>NC_143576.1:245876112-246012100 GCF_048544385.1 Mastigoproctus giganteus | reverse complement strand
AGTGGCAGTAGCAAATAGCATCCTGGTAGACATTATCTAAGTTGCAGGCTAGCTGCTTATAATTACAAGCAGTAAGCCCAAAAGGTTTATTGTAACTAAACCTAGTTACTATATTCCTATTACTGAGTGGAAAACTGCTAACATGTTTATTTAATATCTCCTTTAACGGTAAGTAGTCAAATATAATGTTACTGAATTTAATATTGATATAGATGTTATGGATAACAGGTTTATTACATAGACGATATTTAAAAATATCCCTAAGTAAGTGGTCAAGATGCTGGTTACGATGTGAATATGTCTGGTTAATTTTTTCTAAGGCTTTTAACTTGCTATGCTTGAGGCCGAATAAGATATCATGTATGAGTTTAATATTTATAACATTTTTATCCCAAGTATCCAGCATGTCGGTAAATTTTCCTAAAGTATGCTTAGTGCGCATTTGAATGCCAGTACCAGTATTGTTAAAAACTTTGTTTCTCATCTTACTACGTGGCAATTTAGGCTGGGATCTATTAGCCATATGAAAAAGTTTATAAACACAAGTATCTAAACTACCAATATTATAATTACGTCCATTAAACAAACTATTGAGACCATAAGGGTACAGGGTTTTATATTTAAGAATATTGCAGTTTTCACGTTGTAATCTAATGCTGTGTCTATGTTCAATATCTAATATAGTAATAGAAATATTATCGAAACTATGTGTTTGGAAGTGCTGCAGTTCAATGTCATTTTTATTAACAAAATTATTAATATGGGATCTGTGCCCATTAATTCTAATATGTAATTCACCTCCTGTTTGTCCAATATACTTAGCCATACACGTATTACATGTAATTAGGTAAATAGCTCCCCTAGAATGGCAGAAAACCGGATCATAGGTATTATGGGAGACATGTTTAATGTTCATGGCCGGGCAAGTTTGACATCTCATATTGTTGCATTTGTTGAATTTTAAGTATAGCTCCGATGCAAAAGTCCTCGTGTCCAAATGTAAGTTATTGTCTATAGTATCATTAACCGGGCGGTTACTTGGTAAGCCTAATACATTAGATGCAACATGGCTATTTTGGTTACTTATCGGATCACTCATAGCCATAGTAGAATCCGCGGTACAGTTTAGCCTACGCGACCGACGTAGTATCTTATGATTATTCAAAGTGTAGTAACTCATGATAGTATTATAAGGTAAAAATAACTAAAAAATGGGGGAAATACAGTTAACCATCGACTATATATCTTACCAAACTCACAGAGTATGATAACTAGCATAATAGTATCCTTATACTTTAATATAGCGAAAACAAAAATATTGATATAAAAAGATGTAGAAATTTAATGTAATTAGATAACGATAACGATAAGGAGAATCCTTGCAGACCAGTCAATACAAAGGCAAACTCCTAATTAATAAAGCATCCATAATATTACTGAGTTTAGGTTGTAAAGATGTAAAATTATAGTTAAAGTGTAATATATAGAACACCCAATTAATGCCATCAAACGATCGAACATTACATCGGACGTTATGTATATACTAAATAGATACGTTATAGTGTAAAGTTAATATCTTTAAAGTTTGAAAATCCATATAGCCATAGTCCTGCCATATCTCCAGTATACATGAAAACCAAAATATAAATCATATTAAGTAAATTAATAAAATAATAAAATAATAAGCCCAACACAGGAAAATTATTTTGCAAGGAACTTTGTCGAGGGCTAAACCCTTACAAAATAACCAACCCATGCTAGACTGAGCCATCGGTTTCTGTTATCATCTGCCTGTATACTAAAGCCAAAATAATATAATAGTGGAAATGTGGAATAATTTAGTATAACATTAACGTAAGATTTGAGACAAATGTAAGTCTAGAATGCCAAAACAACAAGTGTCGTACCGTAATACATAACAACAATTTATAAATGATACAGGCTGGATGATATTTAGCCCGACCGATCGCTACCACATTATAAGCACAACTGAGTAATTATTAAAATTTTTTTTTTTTTTTTTTTTTTTTTTTGCTGAACACAATTTAGCATAAAATTTTGCAGAAAATAGCTAATAAAGCTAACCGAAGGAGAACGGAAAAATGTATAGTAGAGCAATAGTACCTCACTCCCCCTCGAATTACTCTAATAGTTCGCGAGGTATGAAAAATAAGGCAAGAGGAAAGCTAAAAGCAAAAAGAAAGAAAAGGTCAATTTATCGATAGTACATCGGATATTAACCGGGAGCGTAACTTCCCGACCCTAAAAGTAGGGATCCTGGTTAGGTAGTAAAGGCCTGTAAAAATATATCAATCGAATAAAAAGAAAAAGAAGAAAAAGAAAAAGGAAAAAACGGAATGGCTAATTCCTAATAAAGTTTACTTTAAGTATGACATAAATAATGTCAGATAAAGTCAAATTGTCAGTAATGCTAAGAGAACGAAAGACGGAACCTGTCAGATAAGGTCGAATTGTCAGTAATGCTTAGAGAACAAAAGAGGGGACATGGTAAAAACCCCGTAAGGAATCTACCAAGCATACTTTACCGTAGCCCAAGGCGGGAAAAACAAAACGCCTGCAGCAACCTCACTAGACTTATATAACTACAAAGCGTCATGCGCCACCTAAGATTTGTCAAGAATTAGCCGGTGTTTTTTGGATGAACAAAAGCATAATAGCGCCCTCTATAATAGAGAAAACAAAACCAATAATACTCAGATGTAGAAGAGAAATCCTAGTATAATATAGAATTCATTCCTACTGTAAAGAACCCATATAGGTACCACTTTTCTAAGGCGTAAGCTATATATAGCGAGTTCAAAACAGCAGTCCCTAGTATGTACATGTATATACAAAGGCTAATTAGTACACCACTCGCTATATCTATACCCTATATTAAAAAACAATAATGATTACATTAAGACCACGGCAATATCCAAAATGTATATAACAGTTTAATAAACTGCCTGCCTAATATTTTCGATAATTTCCAACTGGTTTAAATTAGACTGGTTATCTAATTACATTAAATTTCTACATCTTTTTATATCAATATTTTTGTTTTCGCTATATTAAAGTATAAGGATACTATTATGCTAGTTATCATACTCTGTGAGTTTGGTAAGATATATAGTCGATGGTTAACTGTATTTCCCCCATTTTTTAGTTATTTTTACCTTATAATACTATCATGAGTTACTACACTTTGAATAATCATAAGATACTACGTCGGTCGCGTAGGCTAAACTGTACCGCGGATTCTACTATGGCTATGAGTGATCCGATAAGTAACCAAAATAGCCATGTTGCATCTAATGTATTAGGCTTACCAAGTAACCGCCCGGTTAATGATACTATAGACAATAACTTACATTTGGACACGAGGACTTTTGCATCGGAGCTATACTTAAAATTCAACAAATGCAACAATATGAGATGTCAAACTTGCCCGGCCATGAACATTAAACATGTCTCCCATAATACCTATGATCCGGTTTTCTGCCATTCTAGGGGAGCTATTTACCTAATTACATGTAATACGTGTATGGCTAAGTATATTGGACAAACAGGAGGTGAATTACATATTAGAATTAATGGGCACAGATCCCATATTAATAATTTTGTTAATAAAAATGACATTGAACTGCAGCACTTCCAAACACATAGTTTCGATAATATTTCTATTACTATATTAGATATTGAACATAGACACAGCATTAGATTACAACGTGAAAACTGCAATATTCTTAAATATAAAACCCTGTACCCTTATGGTCTCAATAGTTTGTTTAATGGACGTAATTATAATATTGGTAGTTTAGATACCTGTGTTTATAAACTTTTTCATATGGCTAATAGATCCCAGCCTAAATTGCCACGTAGTAAGATGAGAAACAAAGTTTTTAACAATACTGGTACTGGCATTCAAATGCGCACTAAGCATACTTTAGGAAAATTTACCGACATGCTGGATACTTGGGATAAAAATGTTATAAATATTAAACTCATACATGATATCTTATTCGGCCTCAAGCATAGCAAGTTAAAAGCCTTAGAAAAAATTAACCAGACATATTCACATCGTAACCAGCATCTTGACCACTTACTTAGGGATATTTTTAAATATCGTCTATGTAATAAACCTGTTATCCATAACATCTATATCAATATTAAATTCAGTAACATTATATTTGACTACTTACCGTTAAAGGAGATATTAAATAAACATGTTAGCAGTTTTCCACTCAGTAATAGGAATATAGTAACTAGGTTTAGTTACAATAAACCTTTTGGGCTTACTGCTTGTAATTATAAGCAGCTAGCCTGCAACTTAGATAATGTCTACCAGGATGCTATTTGCTACTGCCACTTACCACAATACCATGATTTCGTTGACTTACATCATGGGCATGTAATTACTGGTAATCTTAACCTGGTTCCTCACCAGGAATTGAGATCTGTTCTTTCCTACGGTTTTAAATACAGACCTAACACTAGCCTTAATGCTAATCTTATAACCAAACTAATACATTCTGACCTTATGCATTTTTGCCTTAAATTGGCCTATAAGTTTAATTTACCACTAGAGGCCTTCTATAATTGGCTAGTTCTTACTAATAGCGATTTTAAACAACATATATTTAGTATGCTTTTACATAGGAAGCATCATACCATTAGAGATAGCAAAAGATATAATATGCAGTTAATCAAACGACATTTAAAGGAGTTACAGGATATATTTATCATAACAACTATAGATAAGGCCGCTAATAATTACAGTTTCATCTGCAAAAAATTCTATGCCACACTATTATACAATGAACTACATAGCAGTGCTACATATACTAAATCTAACTGTAACCTTGGTACTATTACCAAAAAGCTACTGGCTATACAAAAAAGGTTAAAAATTAGTAACTATAATACTAATTTTCCGTATTTGTATGGTATTCCCAAGTTTCACAAATCGCCTATTAGTTTCAGATTTATTACATCTTGTAGAAATAGCTACTCAAAAGTCCCACATAGTAAGCTAGTTGAATTGCTCAGCATGATTTTCAAGGCTATAGATTCCTCCAGAATTATTAATAACAATAGACCTATTTTAACCTTTATAAAGAACAATATGAATAGCATCAAACATATAAATACATATGATTTCAAAAATTTATTTACTAGCATCCCACATGATAGTCTAAAATTGGTGTTAAATAATTATTTTACAGAATATAGCCAAATTTTACCCTGCCAACGTAATTATTGGGATAACTTGATTAATCTTTGTATTTCCAACAGCTATATTTATAATGGTAGTAATATTTTCATACAGCATGCTGGCATTGCCATGGGGGCGAGTAGCTCGTGTCTCATCGCCAACTTATATCTGCATCATTTTGAAAACAACTTTGTTAAAGATATCCATATGTTCAGATATATTGATGACCTAATTGTGTTCAACAATACTAGCTTTCTTACAGAAGCGGTTAAACACTACCCGCAGGAGTTGGTTCTAGAAGTCACTAACAACGGTGACCCTTTTAAAGTAGCATATCTGGACATAGATATTCAGATTAATAATAATACACTATATACCAAGCTATTTGACAAACGCAAAGAATTCAATTTCAAAACTATAGACTTAACCCGTTGGGGTACTAATATCTCTGTACGTATACTTAAAAACATTATAGTGACACAAACTATCAGAAGAGTATATATTTGTAATAATAAAAGTGATGTTATATATGCGCTTATCGATCTTAAGCATAAATTATTGGATAACGGTTTCCCATATAATTTCATTTTGAAACATATGAGTACTGCTTTATCCATAGCACTAAAAAAGTACCACGATAATTTAAACCAGTTGGAAATTATCGAAAATATTAGGCAGGCAGTTTATTAAACTGTTATATACATTTTGGATATTGCCGTGGTCTTAATGTAATCATTATTGTTTTTTAATATAGGGTATAGATATAGCGAGTGGTGTACTAATTAGCCTTTGTATATACATGTACATACTAGGGACTGCTGTTTTGAACTCGCTATATATAGCTTACGCCTTAGAAAAGTGGTACCTATATGGGTTCTTTACAGTAGGAATGAATTCTATATTATACTAGGATTTCTCTTCTACATCTGAGTATTATTGGTTTTGTTTTCTCTATTATAGAGGGCGCTATTATGCTTTTGTTCATCCAAAAAACACCGGCTAATTCTTGACAAATCTTAGGTGGCGCATGACGCTTTGTAGTTATATAAGTCTAGTGAGGTTGCTGCAGGCGTTTTGTTTTTCCCGCCTTGGGCTACGGTAAAGTATGCTTGGTAGATTCCTTACGGGGTTTTTACCATGTCCCCTCTTTTGTTCTCTAAGCATTACTGACAATTCGACCTTATCTGACAGGTTCCGTCTTTCGTTCTCTTAGCATTACTGACAATTTGACTTTATCTGACATTATTTATGTCATACTTAAAGTAAACTTTATTAGGAATTAGCCATTCCGTTTGTTCCTTTTTCTTTTTCTTCTTTTTCTTTTTATTCGATTGATATATTTTTACAGGCCTTTACTACCTAACCAGGATCCCTACTTTTAGGGTCGGGAAGTTACGCTCCCGGTTAATATCCGATGTACTATCGATAAATTGACCTTTTCTTTCTTTTTGCTTTTAGCTTTCCTCTTGCCTTATTTTTCATACCTCGCGAACTATTAGAGTAATTCGAGGGGGAGTGAGGTACTATTGCTCTACTATACATTTTTCCGTTCTCCTTCGGTTAGCTTTATTAGCTATTTTCTGCAAAATTTTATGCTAAATTGTGTTCAGCAAAAAAAAAAAAAAAAAAAATTTTAATAATTACTCAGTTGTGCTTATAATGTGGTAGCGATCGGTCGGGCTAAATATCATCCAGCCTGTATCATTTATAAATTGTTGTTATGTATTACGGTACGACACTTGTTGTTTTGGCATTCTAGACTTACATTTGTCTCAAATCTTACGTTAATGTTATACTAAATTATTCCACATTTCCACTATTATATTATTTTGGCTTTAGTATACAGGCAGATGATAACAGAAACCGATGGCTCAGTCTAGCATGGGTTGGTTATTTTGTAAGGGTTTAGCCCTCGACAAAGTTCCTTGCAAAATAATTTTCCTGTGTTGGGCTTATTATTTTATTATTTTATTAATTTACTTAATATGATTTATATTTTGGTTTTCATGTATACTGGAGATATGGCAGGACTATGGCTATATGGATTTTCAAACTTTAAAGATATTAACTTTACACTATAACGTATCTATTTAGTATATACATAACGTCCGATGTAATGTTCGATCGTTTGATGGCATTAATTGGGTGTTCTATATATTACACTTTAACTATAATTTTACATCTTTACAACCTAAACTCAGTAATATTATGGATGCTTTATTAATTAGGAGTTTGCCTTTGTATTGACTGGTCTGCAAGGATTCTCCTTATCGTTATCGTTATCTAATTACATTAAATTTCTACATCTTTTTATATCAATATTTTTGTTTTCGCTATATTAAAGTATAAGGATACTATTATGCTAGTTATCATACTCTGTGAGTTTGGTAAGATATATAGTCGATGGTTAACTGTATTTCCCCCATTTTTTAGTTATTTTTACCTTATAATACTATCATGAGTTACTACACTTTGAATAATCATAAGATACTACGTCGGTCGCGTAGGCTAAACTGTACCGCGGATTCTACTATGGCTATGAGTGATCCGATAAGTAACCAAAATAGCCATGTTGCATCTAATGTATTAGGCTTACCAAGTAACCGCCCGGTTAATGATACTATAGACAATAACTTACATTTGGACACGAGGACTTTTGCATCGGAGCTATACTTAAAATTCAACAAATGCAACAATATGAGATGTCAAACTTGCCCGGCCATGAACATTAAACATGTCTCCCATAATACCTATGATCCGGTTTTCTGCCATTCTAGGGGAGCTATTTACCTAATTACATGTAATACGTGTATGGCTAAGTATATTGGACAAACAGGAGGTGAATTACATATTAGAATTAATGGGCACAGATCCCATATTAATAATTTTGTTAATAAAAATGACATTGAACTGCAGCACTTCCAAACACATAGTTTCGATAATATTTCTATTACTATATTAGATATTGAACATAGACACAGCATTAGATTACAACGTGAAAACTGCAATATTCTTAAATATAAAACCCTGTACCCTTATGGTCTCAATAGTTTGTTTAATGGACGTAATTATAATATTGGTAGTTTAGATACTTGTGTTTATAAACTTTTTCATATGGCTAATAGATCCCAGCCTAAATTGCCACGTAGTAAGATGAGAAACAAAGTTTTTAACAATACTGGTACTGGCATTCAAATGCGCACTAAGCATACTTTAGGAAAATTTACCGACATGCTGGATACTTGGGATAAAAATGTTATAAATATTAAACTCATACATGATATCTTATTCGGCCTCAAGCATAGCAAGTTAAAAGCCTTAGAAAAAATTAACCAGACATATTCACATCGTAACCAGCATCTTGACCACTTACTTAGGGATATTTTTAAATATCGTCTATGTAATAAACCTGTTATCCATAACATCTATATCAATATTAAATTCAGTAACATTATATTTGACTACTTACCGTTAAAGGAGATATTAAATAAACATGTTAGCAGTTTTCCACTCAGTAATAGGAATATAGTAACTAGGTTTAGTTACAATAAACCTTTTGGGCTTACTGCTTGTAATTATAAGCAGCTAGCCTGCAACTTAGATAATGTCTACCAGGATGCTATTTGCTACTGCCACTTACCACAATACCATGATTTCGTTGACTTACATCATGGGCATGTAATTACTGGTAATCTTAACCTGGTTCCTCACCAGGAATTGAGATCTGTTCTTTCCTACGGTTTTAAATACAGACCTAACACTAGCCTTAATGCTAATCTTATAACCAAACTAATACATTCTGACCTTATGCATTTTTGCCTTAAATTGGCCTATAAGTTTAATTTACCACTAGAGGCCTTCTATAATTGGCTAGTTCTTACTAATAGCGATTTTAAACAACATATATTTAGTATGCTTTTACATAGGAAGCATCATACCATTAGAGATAGCAAAAGATATAATATGCAGTTAATCAAACGACATTTAAAGGAGTTACAGGATATATTTATCATAACAACTATAGATAAGGCCGCTAATAATTACAGTTTCATCTGCAAAAAATTCTATGCCACACTATTATACAATGAACTACATAGCAGTGCTACATATACTAAATCTAACTGTAACCTTGGTACTATTACCAAAAAGCTACTGGCTATACAAAAAAGGTTAAAAATTAGTAACTATAATACTAATTTTCCGTATTTGTATGGTATTCCCAAGTTTCACAAATCGCCTATTAGTTTCAGATTTATTACATCTTGTAGAAATAGCTACTCAAAAGTCCCACATAGTAAGCTAGTTGAATTGCTCAGCATGATTTTCAAGGCTATAGATTCCTCCAGAATTATTAATAACAATAGACCTATTTTAACCTTTATAAAGAACAATATGAATAGCATCAAACATATAAATACATATGATTTCAAAAATTTATTTACTAGCATCCCACATGATAGTCTAAAATTGGTGTTAAATAATTATTTTACAGAATATAGCCAAATTTTACCCTGCCAACGTAATTATTGGGATAACTTGATTAATCTTTGTATTTCCAACAGCTATATTTATAATGGTAGTAATATTTTCATACAGCATGCTGGCATTGCCGTGGGGGCGAGTAGCTCGTGTCTCATCGCCAACTTATATCTGCATCATTTTGAAAACAACTTTGTTAAAGATATCCATATGTTCAGATATATTGATGACCTAATTGTGTTCAACAATACTAGCTTTCTTACAGAAGCGGTTAAACACTACCCGCAGGAGTTGGTTCTAGAAGTCACTAACAACGGTGACCCTTTTAAAGTAGCATATCTGGACATAGATATTCAGATTAATAATAATACACTATATACCAAGCTATTTGACAAACGCAAAGAATTCAATTTCAAAACTATAGACTTAACCCGTTGGGGTACTAATATCTCTGTACGTATACTTAAAAACATTATAGTGACACAAACTATCAGAAGAGTATATATTTGTAATAATAAAAGTGATGTTATATATGCGCTTATCGATCTTAAGCATAAATTATTGGATAACGGTTTCCCATATAATTTCATTTTGAAACATATGTGTACTGCTTTATCCATAGCACTAAAAAAGTACCACGATAATTTAAACCAGTTGGAAATTATCGAAAATATTAGGCAGGCAGTTTATTAAACTGTTATATACATTTTGGATATTGCCGTGGTCTTAATGTAATCATTATTGTTTTTTAATATAGGGTATAGATATAGCGAGTGGTGTACTAATTAGCCTTTGTATATACATGTACATACTAGGGACTGCTGTTTTGAACTCGCTATATATAGCTTACGCCTTAGAAAAGTGGTACCTATATGGGTTCTTTACAGTAGGAATGAATTCTATATTATACTAGGATTTCTCTTCTACATCTGAGTATTATTGGTTTTGTTTTCTCTATTATAGAGGGCGCTATTATGCTTTTGTTCATCCAAAAAACACCGGCTAATTCTTGACAAATCTTAGGTGGCGCATGACGCTTTGTAGTTATATAAGTCTAGTGAGGTTGCTGCAGGCGTTTTGTTTTTCCCGCCTTGGGCTACGGTAAAGTATGCTTGGTAGATTCCTTACGGGGTTTTTACCATGTCCCCTCTTTTGTTCTCTAAGCATTACTGACAATTCGACCTTATCTGACAGGTTCCGTCTTTCGTTCTCTTAGCATTACTGACAATTTGACTTTATCTGACATTATTTATGTCATACTTAAAGTAAACTTTATTAGGAATTAGCCATTCCGTTTTTTCCTTTTTCTTTTTCTTCTTTTTCTTTTTATTCGATTGATATATTTTTACAGGCCTTTACTACCTAACCAGGATCCCTACTTTTAGGGTCGGGAAGTTACGCTCCCGGTTAATATCCGATGTACTATCGATAAATTGACCTTTTCTTTCTTTTTGCTTTTAGCTTTCCTCTTGCCTTATTTTTCATACCTCGCGAACTATTAGAGTAATTCGAGGGGGAGTGAGGTACTATTGCTCTACTATACATTTTTCCGTTCTCCTTCGGTTAGCTTTATTAGCTATTTTCTGCAAAATTTTATGCTAAATTGTGTTCAGCAAAAAAAAAAAAAAAAAAAATTTTAATAATTACTCAGTTGTGCTTATAATGTGGTAGCGATCGGTCGGGCTAAATATCATCCAGCCTGTATCATTTATAAATTGTTGTTATGTATTACGGTACGACACTTGTTGTTTTGGCATTCTAGACTTACATTTGTCTCAAATCTTACGTTAATGTTATACTAAATTATTCCACATTTCCACTATTATATTATTTTGGCTTTAGTATACAGGCAGATGATAACAGAAACCGATGGCTCAGTCTAGCATGGGTTGGTTATTTTGTAAGGGTTTAGCCCTCGACAAAGTTCCTTGCAAAATAATTTTCCTGTGTTGGGCTTATTATTTTATTATTTTATTAATTTACTTAATATGATTTATATTTTGGTTTTCATGTATACTGGAGATATGGCAGGACTATGGCTATATGGATTTTCAAACTTTAAAGATATTAACTTTACACTATAACGTATCTATTTAGTATATACATATATATATATATATATATATATATAGATATGTATATATACAGGGTGATTCATTACCAGTGCAACAAACTTGCAGGTGGTGTAGGGGGCACAAAGACGAATCGGAATCACATAGCATTGCAGGGTCCGAAATGCCTTCGTCATGCGGTAGAGGACGTTGAATGGGAGGTTGCGTGAACAGCGATCCAGCTGGAAGTCAGCATTTGCGAACAGTTTCTGTTGAAGAAACCAAGTAGCAAAAGTCCTCCGGAGTGGATAATCCGCAGGCTCCAATGATTGGACACATTGCAGATGGTATGAACTCATTTGGTTTGTTGAAAGTATCCTCCATACAGTGGATTGGGAAATACCCAATCGTTGGCCTATCGCTCGAGTACTCATACTCGGATTGCCTTCTGGCGTCCTCGTCATTTGCTCTCGATTCATGGTACCTCTCGTGAAACAACCAGTCTCACATAACCTTCTGTGCACACATGCGAAAATCGTATGATGAGGAGCATGCCTGTGTGGGAGCACGCCGGCAGAGTGGCGGGCCCGTTACAGTCCGCAGCTCCATACGTGAGGTGCATGTCGGCCAGTTCAACGTTTGAATACTCGTCCATCCTACTGCCTCGGGAACCAGTTTGCAAATGCTGACTTCCAGTGGGATCGCTGTTCACGCGACCTACCGTTCAACGTCCTCTACCGCATGACGAAGGCATTTCAGACCCTGCAATGCTATGTGATTCCAATTCGTCTTTGTGCCCCCTACACCTCCTGCAAGTTTGTCGCACTGGTAGTGAATCACCCTGTATATACATATCTGTATTAAGCAAAGAATTATTTGTAAATTTTAACATAGAGAGCAGTACCGATTAATGCCATCTAAATGAAAGATTGTGCATTACATCGGTCTGTATTGATATGATAGATTATGGTAGAGTAAAAATTTCCTAGATATGATAGAATATGGTAGAGTAAAACAATTTTTTTTTTTTTTCCATTGGATTGGCAATGCAGTAGCAGGTTGAGTGAGATTAGGTGCAGTCTGCAAAAGACCTGTGCGTCAAAAACCTAGAAGTACAATATGTAATATAAAGTGAGAGTAAAACAAAATGAGATAAAACGTAAGGCAAAAAGACGAAAAAGCAGCAGTGGTAGTAACATAAATGGAAATATGATAGAGCAAAAATATATAAAATAAAAAGGCAAAATTATAAAAGTTATAAAATGTGTTAATTATGGGTTAGTAGATATATTGAAAGGGACTTTTTCTAGGGCTAACCCTCTCAATATATCGGCCCATAATTAACGTAGCTATCTGTTTCTGTTGTCAACTGCCCGCAAAACTAGGTTCGAATATATATAAGATAGTATGATGGTAATAATGTAGTACCATAATGCATCAAGAAATTTAGCAGTATTATAAAATAAAATAAGGGCCGAAAGTTGATAATAAGCAAAATGTAGTAAGTAAAGTAATTTGGAAGTAATATGATATCATGGCCTAATGTTGGTAATACGCCGATTTTGATTAGTAGTTTATGGGCGAGATGACTATTAGCACGACAGATAGCATAGAGCATAAAACAGAGCAAGAGTTCCATCCACTGTAGTTACATTATTATTTTATCTATGTTGAATAGGCAGCATGGGCTAAAGGAAGGAGAACGGAAATAGGATAAAGAATAGCAATAGTACCTCAATCCCCCCTCGAATTGCTCTAATAGTTCATGAGGTATGAAAGAGTAGGGTTATATAGTATATGGCTAAAAGTATAGAAAAAGGGAAGAATACAATTGTACGTGGGAAGAAACCGGGAGCGTAACTTCCCGTCCCTTAAAGGAAGGGATCCTGGTTTATGGTAAGTATCACATCGTATAAGATGTAGGAGATATATTGTAACAGAAGATAGGAAACTGAAGATATAATACAGACTTAGCATAATGTAGATATGATAGACCAAATGGTTGATATATATATATATATAGAACAAATTCCTGGTGAAATATATAAGTAAGAATGCTTACCACCGATGAATGTGAAGATAGAAAGACTGAGAAGTGGAGCACGTGTATTATTTATCCGATGCTGGTAGATGTGGGCACCCTCTGGGTTCGGGGGTTAGTAAAATAAAATCAGAAACCAAGCCAAAAAACCGTAGCGCCCCCTGGAATCTGGGTGTAAGAACTAGTAAATTATATATATAATTGTATATGTGATTTACTTGTAACAAGCAGTGGTGCAAATGCAGAACAGCAGATGGTACTCTGGAGAATAGCGCATATGGCCAATAGGAAAATAGAGTGACATAAATAAATAAATAAATAATAAAGAAATTTATTCCTACCCATGGAGCAAATATAGGTACTACTTTTTCAATGAGTGTAAGCTATATGTAGCATGCCCCATGGGTAGTATCTACTATGTACATATATACAAGCCCAGTGATGTTGTTGTTGTTGTTGTTGTTTATTTGGTTTTTAGGAGCATTAGCAACTAAGGCCATATTGCTCTGGGATATGCGGTGGTCATTCCCTGACCTTTCCGAATCCTCCGTATTTGGTGGTGACGGGCTCGAACCCCGGTCTAATCAAGAAGCGTGTGCTACGCACTGCTGCTACTTCCCACCTGGCTACGGAGGCGCCTACAAGCCCAGTGAAGGTGAACAAGTCAATGATATCGAACACTCTGTATAAGTCTATCTTGTTGCTAGAACTTTGTCTGCAATAATATATGGGTTGAGGCCATTGCTATGTTTTTTGTTGATAGCTATCAATATAGCTTTACGTAGGTTACGTGTTATAAAGTAGTATGGGAATCCATTGTTAATTAATTTGGATTTGAAATCGATGAGTGTGTCTATTATATGATCTTCTTTATTGCATATGTTAATCCTTCTGATGCTTTGGGCCACTATGATGTTACTATGAATGCGTTTGGAGATATTTGAGTTCCAGTTGGTTAAGTCTATAGATCTGAAAGGAAAATCGTTACGTTTGTCATATAGTTTGATATGTAGTGCATTGTCTATTATGTGTAGGTCTAGGTCTAAATAGGATGCTTTTTTAGAGCTTTGTGTGTTGGTGCATTCTAGTACTAATTCGGGAGGGTATATAATACCAGCTTTGGTGAGGAAGTTGGGTCTATTGATCACGATCAGATCATCTATATATCTGTATAGTTTTAGATCTTTATTAAAATTGCGTTCAAAGTGGTGAAGGTATAGGTTAGCTATGAGGCTGGAGCTACAGGCACCCATAGCTACACCTATGTGTTGCCTGTATATGTTATTACCATTAAATATGTAGTTATTGAGAATGCATGCACTTATAAGGTCGTTCCAGTATTGTTGTTTGTATGGTAGAATATTTTTATATTGTATGTAGTAGTCATTTAGTACATTTTTTAAACTATTGTGGGGGATACTAGTGAATAGATTCTTGAAGTCATATGTATTTATATGTTCTATTGTATATTTATTCGTGTTTAAGTGGTTTAATATAGGGCTACTGTTGAGAATGATATTAGAATTAGTTATATGTCCGAATATGGCGTTAAGTATATGTAACAGTTTTTGGTGTGGGATTTTTGCGTAGCTGCCTTTACATGAGGTGATAAATCTGAAACCTATTGGGGATTTGTGAAATTTAGGTATGCAGTATAGATAGGGGAATTTGGTGTTTATGTTGGTTAAATTTAACTTTTTATGAATGGTCAAAATTTTCTTTGTGATAGTGTTGCGGTTATGGGTTATTCATTTGTATGTGGGGCTGTTATTTAGTTCACTTAATAGTGTAGTTGTGTAACATTTTTTACATATAAATATGTAGTTGTTGGTGGCTTTGTCTATTGTGGTTATGATGAACCTTTTATGTAGCTTAGTTAATTGTTGCTTAATAGTGGTTAGATCGAAACATTTGGTGGGCATTGATTTGTAGTGAGTTGAAAATATCTGTTTTTCGATAGCTTGGTATGTGCGTGTTAGCCAGATGTAGAATGCCTCTATAGGTATGTGGTGTTTATATGATAATTTTAAGCAAAAGCGCATTAGATCGTCGTGTAATTGTTTATTAATCTTTTTAATGTTGCTGGTGGTAGTGGGTCTAAATTTGAAATCGTAAGATAGCAATTTGCGTAAGTGTGGGTGATCTATGATACCGAGATCTCCCATGATGATGTGTTTGTAGTGCTTATCCATGTAAGCACTATACTGAAGCAAATGACAAAAACATTCGGCCTCAGTATCACTCTTATCTAAGTTACAGGCAGTCTGCTTGTAGCTGCAAACGGTAAGTCCGAATGGTTTGTTGTAATAGAACCTGGTGCAAATGTGTGCGTTGTTAATAGGAAAATCATCTTTGTATATATTGATGAGATTGTTTAAGAAGATATAGCCCATTGTAGCATTCCCGAATTTGACACTAATATATTTGTTGGTGGCCGTAGTGTTCTTTCCAATCAAGAATTTAAAGATGTCCTTAAGTAGGTGGTTCAGGTGCGAGTTGTTGTGGTTATAGGCAGTGTTGATTTTGACTAACGCTCTGATTTTGCTATGTTTTAATCTGAAGATAAAGTTATGAATATGTTTGATATGTATATTAGGAGTATCCCAAGATACCAGCATATCTGTAAAGCTGCCAGTTATATTATTGGTGCAAGTTTTTTTATTGCTACTATTTACTTTTTTAGGTTTAGATGAGGGACTTTTAACCATTTGAAATAGATTGTAGACGCAGGTGTCTTGTACATTATTAGTGTAACAATGTCCGTTAAATTTACTGCTGAGTCCGTATGGATAGAGTGTTTTATGTTTTAGTATGCTGATGTTTTCTATCTCTAGCCTAGTGGTGTGGTTATTCTCTATTGCTAGGATAGTGATGGAGATATTATTAAAACAGTGTGTTTGGAAGTGTTGTAGTTCTATGTCTTTATGGTTGATGAAATTTTTTATGTGTGATCTATGTACATTAATTCTGATGTGTAGTTCACCACCTGTTTAACCAATGTATTTGGCTTCACATTCTGTGCAGTTGATAAGGTAAATGACCCCACTAGTGTGGCAGAAAGTTGTGGCATGGACATTTGTGTGATGTTTAGTATTCATATATGGGCAAGTTTGGCATAGCTGGTTGTTGCAGGTTTTAAATTTTAGGTAGTTGTTAATAGAAATATTCTTAGTGTCCGGCTCAGTGATATAGGATATGACCTGTGGTTTTGTAGTTGTATCCGTGTGTGCAACATTGCCGGCCTCATGCACCTCCTGAGGGCTAAAAGCATTAGATGCTGTGTGGCTAGTGGAGTAACTTGTCGGATCACCCAGAGCCCCAGTGAAATCCGCGGTACAATTTAACCTACGCGACCGACATAGTATCGTTATTTTTAGTGGTGTAGTAGCTCATAATAATAATTCAATCCTAGTGCAAGATCCTCTGGGATTAGCCTGGTGTGCCCACGCAGGTCAGAAGCACGTGTGAGAAATTTTGAAGCACAGGCCGTAGTATACCGTATAGGCCTAAATGTAGTTGTGTGTTACTATATAGGAAGAATCCTGGTAGACGAGTCACAGCTCAGGCATTCCCCCTTAGTATATCTGTATTAAGCGAAGAATTATTTGTAAATTTTAACATAGTTTTTTATAACTTTTATAATTGTGCCTTATTTTATTTTATTTATTTTTGCTCTATCATATTTCCATTTATGTTACTACCACTACTGCTTTTTCGTCTTTTTGCCTTACGTTTTATCTCATTTTGTTTTACTCTCACTTTATATTACATATTGTACTTCTAGGTTTTTGCCACAGTGCTGAAGTTGGGCTTTTGCACGTTACTTGGGAGTTTTTGACACACAGGTCTTTTGCAGACTGCACCTAATCTCACTCAACCTGCTACCTCATTGCCAATCCAATAAAAAAAAAATGTTTTACTCTACCATATTCTATCATATCTAGGAAATTTTTACTCTACCATAATCTATCATATCTAGAACATATATATATATATACAAGAGAGTCTCAAAAAAAAAATTGTATACACACTTTTACAGCCCACAAATAAATAATAAACAATTAAAAATTATGGCTGAAACAAGACTAAATTTTGAAGAAAGGAAATTCACCCTGTGAAAGGTATCTGTCAAAATGTGCAGAGGACCCACAGTTTCAAAACAAGATTCTTTGGAGCGATGAGGCTACATTTAAGTTAAATGCCTCAATCACCACAATTGCAGCTACTGGGCGACTGAGAACCGGTATGTTACAGAGACACGCCATGTGAACTTACCAGGGGTTACAGTGTGGTGTGGATTGTCAGTGTTGGGCCTAATTGGACCATTCTTTTTTGACAACACTGTAACTGGTGCCGTTTATTTGAACCTGCTACAGGATTCTGTCATGACATGCATTCACGAGATGTTTGCGGATGAGGAGGACTTTTATTTCCAGCAGGATGGAGCCCCCCCCCACTTCCATCATGATGTAAGGGCCTTTCTTGATGAAAATTTGCTGAACAATCGATGAAATGAAAGCAGCCATTGGCTGCTTTCATTTCATCGACTGTTGATAGGTTTATTGTGGATAGGCTTACTCTCAGCTCCTCTTCTACCAACTTTAGTCTCTCTCTCTCTTTTTTTTGTTTAATCTCGTTTAAAGCGGAAAACCCTGTTTCGCACAAGTAGGAAGTGGAAAACGGCAATAAAATTCTAATTGCCTTTTCTGAAATTTTTGGAAATTCATTTTGAATTTTGATTCAAAATTTGCTAACGTTAGTGTTATTAAAGTGAATTTCCAGCGACTGGTCACTGTGGATCTCAGCCAATTCTTCTTCCTCTTGCAAATCGGTCAGAAATACCCACAAATATTTTTTGGTATCAAGGGAAGTAATGGTAAATTTTTGTCTTTAACAGCTCTAATATTTTGCTTATTACATTAATTATTTTAGTATACAGTGTATACAACGGCTGTATACAGTTATTTTAGTATACAGCCAAAATGAAATTTGGCGGTCAAGGGAGCACCGTTGGTGCAAATGCCGACACACGACTTCCATAAAATACCACACTTTCGTAATTATTATTCATTACTTCGAAAATATCTTGGCCGGTTGTTCTTTCGGTGAGTTCTTTACAACAACAAAAAAAGAAAATAATTAATAATTGCGTCATTTTCGATAAACCTGACAAATGCTATTAATTGGGCTTTCCTGCTAATATCCATAGAATTATCTACTTGCAATGCAAGCAGTTGCCCAAAATTATTAATATTTCCAACAAATTGTCCTTCAGTATCATCAGAAATTTCTTTTATACGCCTGCTAATTGTGCTGTTCAAAAGTGATACTATCATTATTCTTTTTTCAGCTTCCTCTCCCAGGATACTTTTCACGATTACCCAACATGCTGGTAAAATCAGGCTTTCTGCAATCAGGTGAAATTTCTTTCTTTCTTTCCTTTTTTTTTTTTTTTTTTTTTGCCACCAGTTCAGCTACTCAAAAGGCTTCTTGAGCTTTATCAGATATTTTAGTCATACTATAAAATTCTGTACCTTGTTTTCTAGTAGAGACCTGCAGTCTTTTAAAATATTCCATAGTTTTGGACGATGAATTCTCGTGTTTCGTAGAAAAATGATGCTGCAATTTAACCGGCATCATTGATTCATTTGGCAATTTTAAACCACATACCACACATAAAGGCAGAGGACAACCTTGGGTACCAATATAAGAAAATTCCATCACCAAATAATCATCATCATATTTATGACAACATATTTTCCTCTTTTTTGATGTTGATGGTTGCTCATTTTTGTTTTTGTCATTTTCTCCAAGCTTGTTATCAATTTGCCTCTTCTGATTTCCTTTCACTAAAAATTTACCCATTGCTAATAACTTCTAAAAACAGTTAATCGAACCTGTTCTTTACAAATTAACTGAATATGACATTTTAGAGATATAAAAACACAAAAAGTACTTTTAAAACACAAAGGAAATTTCTTACTATGCTGCTTACAAGTTGCACTTGGGAGAGTCTCTCAAATGATAAGAATGGCTGAATAAAGGTGTACAGATCTACTACTAGGAATCAAAATGTGATGTCACATTGACCACATTTTGAAGGTGCAGTGTAAACAAATTTTTTATTTGAATTCATTTTTATTATAAAACTTGGATTTATTAATTTTTTTATTTGCATTTTCTGCAGCACACAGGTTGAGAAACACTGAAATAATATATTACCATCTCCCTGACAATGGAGTCACCAACAATAACTAGCTCCTGTGGGACCAGTGCATTCTGCCTTGGAGATTACTGCAGTGTTGCCTGATACACAAGAGTGAGCTCTGGCACTGAGTTGGGCAGCTGAGAGCTTGACGGGTCCCCCAATTTAATATATCCGGGAGCATCTACCCAGTCCTTGAAACTCTCATAACGGCCCATAACAATGCTGAGTTGGCATTTAACTTCTTCACACTTTGGTTTTGATGGTACAAGTATTAAAAAAAGTTTGAGAATTGCTGGTATAGGGTATACTAATTATTTAAGCATATGGTTTACTGAGCCTTATAAGCCACGATCCCAAAGAATTAGAGGAAAATCTTAATCAGTTATGCACAGTTAGTAAGGATTTTGGACTAAAGATGAATATGGATAAAACAAAAGTAATGATGAACAAGTATGCCACAGAAAGGGAAATAATGATTGAAGGAGCAGTAATTGAAAAGGTGGAGTCATATACTTATCTGGGACAAGTTATTAGCTGTAATAATGATAAATGGCTGGAAGTCAAGAGAAGAATAAATTTAGGATGGATATCATTCAGGAAATATAGTCACATACTGAAGAGCAATATCCCAGTTTGTCTGAAACTTAAAATAATGAACCAGTGTATACTCTCCACCATGACTTATGGAAATGAAACTTGGGCACTCACCAAAAGAATGGAAGAGAAGCTGAGAACTACACAGCGAAGAATGGAACGAATTATATTGGGAATCAGACTGTTAGATAAGAAGAGAAACACATGGATTAGGCAGCAAACTCAAGTAAAGGACATTCTTATTAAAACTAAAGAACTAAAATGGTCTTGGGCAGGACACATAGCTCGAAGACATGATGACAGATGGACTAAGAAAATAACAGAATGGTACCCAAGAGGAGCTAGAAGAAAACTTGGAAGACAAAGGCATTCTTTACAAATTAACTGAATATGAAATTCATGAGTTTGTGGGTAGTAAATGGATGGCCAGTGCTTAAAACAGAAGGAACTGGAAAGTTGCTGGAGAGGCCTTCATCCTGCAGTGGATTGAAAATGGCTGATGATGATGATAAGGTTTTGGCTTTATATTAATGATATTTGAAAGTACTTTAAAGCAAAGTTACTAAAGCAATACTTTTGATTTGTTGGCAAAGTTCTAGACATAATCAAAATTATTATTATCATTTTATTTTTTTGCAAAACACATACCTTGGACATATGCTTTCAGCTTTCTTTCCACAGTCATAGCAAAAAACATGTTTGCATGGAATCTAAAATTGTTAAAAAATATATTAATAGATAAATATCAAACAACTACCCACCCAGTTCTTCTGTAGCATGGGTTATTATAACATAAATTTAAAATTAATTATAGCATGGTTGAAAAGTATGTGCTTGGCCCTAGAAGTATGTGTTTACAAGGTATGCATATTGCATATTTGAATCTGTATGCTGCCACAAAAATTTTGCGGACTATTGCTGAGCAAAACTGTATGCTGCCATAACAATGAAGCTATAAACTACTGGTACCTGCACTGTAGTATAAAAAGTATCTGTGGTGTTTTAATATCTGATGTACACTCTATTAGTATTACAGATAACTTTCAGTTCAGAGACTGAATGACATTAAAAGAGTGGGAATCTGAATTATCAGAACTTACCTCTCAAAGTGCTTGTGAATTAATGAGTAAAATTAAAAGGAGGTGCGAATATTAAACTGGTTAAAATTAAATTGCACGAGAAAAGTGGACTTTGCTCACCATAAAAGGAATCACTAACTAGAAAAAAAAAAAAAAAAAAAAAACCCAACAGCCTGAACAGAGGGCTTTTGTAACAAAATATTTTTGTTCCTTGCTTCATTTGTCCTATATTCCATAGCCGAGTGGTCAGGAGCGGGAGTGCAGCAGCAGCACACGCTCTTTGAGTTAGACCGGGGTTCAAGCACTGACTGCTGAATACAGTCGATCTGCCAACCCGCACTGGACCAGCGTGGCAGATTATGGTCCATTTCCCTCAGCATGAATTGTTGAGGAGGCTTCCATCCTACAGTGGGTTGATAATGGCTGCACTTTTCTTTTTTACTTTGCATACTTTTTTTGGCCTAAGCGTGGTCAGGTGGCACTGGTCTAATTTTATTATCTATTGGGCTATAACTTTGGCTGTATTTGCTCCTTACTTGATATTTTTAAAATTTTTAGATACATATTCCTTCCATTTCTACTTCTGTGCTTGTTTCTTCTTTTTCTGCTTTTTTATTTCAAATTTTTTACTGTGCTGCATAAGCAGTACCAACAACACGTCGTATAATATATAGAACCAATGCGAAGTCTTGTTGGATACTGCTTATGCAGCCACTTAAGTTTGTGGTCATCTCTTTCTTTCTTTATTCTTATAATTAAACATTTTATTTTTACAGTTTTATATACATATATTGATCTGTAATAGTGCCACAGAAAAGGTTAGGCTAGCAAAGGCAGATTACGGGAAATCGCTGGCAAAGAGGGGGGGGGGATAAGGAATTCTTCACATATATAACTGCAGAGAAGAGAAGGACAAACCAGATCGGACCCTTATGAAATGGATGCAGGACAGTATTAGATACCATAGCTGAAGTTGCAGATGAACTCAACAGTTACTTTGCATCGCATCGATTTTACAGAAGAAAAACCCTTTACATCAATGAGAAATTATGGGAGTGAATTTGAAAAAAATATAATTAATAATGTTGAAATTTTGCATGTTTTTTTAATGAAAAAACTTTTGTGCCTACAGGTCAGTAAGGCACCTGGGGTTGACAGCATATACCTTATAATCTTAAGGGAGGTGGCAAGTGAGTGCATTTAACCATTGAAGCTAATTTTGAGAGCATCAATAGACTCTGGAATGATTCCGTTGGATTGGAAAAGTGACAATGTATCTCCAATACATAAGGGCAGTTCTAAGAGTGAAGTGGGAAATTATCGGCCAGTTAGTCAAACTTCAGTAGTAGGGAAAATCACGGAGACAATGATCACGGATGGAATTCAGGATCATTTAGACAGAAATGGAATTATGAAGGATATTCAGCATGGTTTTTAAAGAGAAAATCATGTTTAACTAATCTGGTTAGCTATTTTTACAGGGTCATTCAAGAGCTGGACTTGGGGAATAATTTCAACATTGTTTATTTGGATTTCAGCAAAGCATTTGACTCAGTCCCACATGAGCAGTTACTTTATAAGCTGGAAAAGGTTGGAATTACAGGGAAAATCCTTAGATGGATAGTGGATGTCTTCAGAGTGGGAAGCAGAGAGTTGTGATAAATGGTTCTTCCTCAGATTGGGTTGATGCAAGAAGTGGGATTCCCCAAGGATCAGTATTACGACCACTGTTGTTTTTGATTTTCATAAATAACATCGATGAAAGGATAGAGAGGGCGTGATGTCTAAATTTGCAGATGATGTAAAGATTGGTAGAGGAGTTAATGACTGCTACCAAGCAGAGCTTCTTCAGAATGACCTAGATAAACTTCAGGGATGGTCAGAAAAATGGCACCTATGCTGTAATCCAGCAAAGTGTAAGGTACTGCAGCTGGGAAACAGTAACCCCCAAAATAACTTATACACTTGGCAGAGTTGAACTTAAGCCAGTAGTGGAGGAAAGGGACTTGGATATTACAATACAGTCAGACACGAAGTTCTCTGAGCATTGTAGACTGGTTGCAAGGAAGGCCCATGGTGTCCTATCGATGATTTATCGAACAACTGCTAGTAGAGATAAGGACGTCATAATCCCATTATATAAGGCCATTGTTAGACCACACTTGGAATACTGTGTTCAAGTATGGAGACTGTGCCTAAAGAAAGACATTGTGCTTCTTGAAAGGGTCCAAAGACAGGTAACTCACGTTGTGAGATCGATAAAAGGGGGTCCGTATGAGGAAAGACTTCGTATATGTGGATTGCACATCTTGGAAACTATGCCCCTTAGAAGAGACTTGATAGAGGTGTTCAAGGCTCTGAGAGGCATAAGTAAAATGAATGAGGACGAAATTTTCACGGTTATAAATGATTCTAGAACTAGGGGCTATAATTTCAAGTTACGGAATGAGTTGTTTAGACTAGATTGCAGGAAGCTTTATTTTAGCCAGCAAGTTATAAATTACTGGAATAAGTTACCTATGTGGGTAGTAGAGGCTGACAGTTTGGGGAAATTCAAAGGTCAGCTGGATAATTACCTACGGGAGGAGTGAAACACATAGGTTGGCCATTTCCTTTTCTCTTATTAATTGTTATTAATTTTTTAAAATCTTCTTCTTCTTATTATTATTATTATTTGTTTAAATTGTCTTATTATTTTAATTTTATTTATTTTTTGTGATTTTATTTTATTATTATTATTATTTTTGGCTGGTGAAGCATAAGCCATAGGCTTCCTTGCACCATGTGGCCATTGCTAATATTAATACAGTCAGTCCTCGTATAGCGCGATAGTTGTGTTCCTAGAAACCCTCGTGCAATATAAACAACAGGCCCTATGGGAAAAATGGGGTTAAGTGCCGACCACCCAAGATTGAACACACATTTGTAACCAAAACATTACCAAACACAATAAATAACCGTAATAAAATACTTACGTATTTTATTTCAACTATTACGTAATAAAATATTGCTAATGCTTTTGCTTCTATAGTAAGCAAACTTGTTCTTTGTTTGATTTTCTATCCAAACAGATGACAACGGTTCCATCTCTTCCAATTCTTTGTGTCTTGATCTAATGAATTTTAATTACACTTTGAGTTGTTCCTGCTATGAAAGTTGTTTTTATTTTCTCTGCATTCTTTCTAATTCTTGGCGTTGCCTCATTTAGGTCTGTAGCATGTGCAATATCACATGGTCTTTCATTTCGCTCAAAGCGTTTCACAATTTCATATTTTTTCTCTATCGACAGAGGCAGACTGGCCATAAGCCTTACCAGGGAAACCCCGGTGGGCCGGAGGCCGGTGTGATTTTGGCCATAAACCATAGTATGAGGCCACTATAAATTTTCCCAGGTAAGAATTTTTGACCCAGTCCGTCTCTGTTTATCGATATTGCTTTTCTTTTTCTCTCTGAATCTGCAGTATCTTCACCAGGACGCTTCCTTTTCACACCTTTTAAGTATTTTACTCATTTTTAGGAAATAAAGCACAATTACAAAATGAGGAGGCACGCTTGATACACATAAACAAAGCTGCGCACGTGTAGCAACTGAATAAACAACACCGTAAAGGCTGAGATACACTATTAACACCGCACATTTTACTAAAGCACATTTCTAGAGGTTACTACCATAAAACAATAAAAACAATTTCCAGTTGCGTTTCTGCTAGTGGAATCTGTTATAAATTGGTAGTAAACTTGATCTAATTGCATTTGCGATTATACCGATAGCTGGAATTATGTTGGTTTTTATGTTATTATGGTGAAATGTGTTTCCCCTTCACCGATATAAAAAACATAAATACATTTTCAGAATCTTCTCTTCATTCCTATCGTGTTGCGTTCGGTTGGGGTGATTCTGCGTTCGACTGCCATTTCTTGTAAACACAAAGGCGAATCGTGCATAAGCGAATTCGGTTCGTGTTATATAAGATATCGTTCCCCTATTTATAAATCATGCATGATCGAATTCGTGTAGTGTAAACACGTGTTATACGAGGACTGACTGTACTAATATATATATACAGGGTGTCTCAAAAATACATGGCATAACTTCAGGAATTAGTTCCTCATATGTAGACAATAAAAATATTTAATATCAACATAGTTCTGGAAATACTTGGTTCCCGAGTTATTAACCAGAATGTTAACCATCACAAGGTACCGGACATTCCGGTACCTTGTGATGATTTCCTTCATCACAAGGTACTGACAGAATCTAGTGTTTTCCATTCTGACCATGTACTCAAATCAGGAGCAAGCGGATATGCACTTTATGTACGGTTTGGCGGACGGCAATGCTCTGGAGGCTTGTCGTTTGTACCATGAAAGGTGTCCAGAACGAAGATGTCCAGACAGGAAAACAAACATGCATGTGCTGATTCCAGGAGTGGCATGCACAACATCCAAAATCTCCTCCTCTACTTCAGGAGTTGTAGTTCTTGGTCGTCCTCTGTCAGCAGTACGAGGTGTAAAGGTCCCATGTTTACATAGGCGGCGATGGATACCTTCAAACGTTTTTCTGTATGGACATCTTCATGTCCTGACTTTCTTTCAAAAGAAAGAAAGTCAGGTTTCAATCAGCACTTTAAACAAAAATGTTATAAGAGGAAATACACAGATATAGATTGTTATCAGATGATCCTGACTTATGAAAAGCTTTGCCAGGGTCTCAGCCAGATGAATAAAAGTTGATTGTTATGTGGAAAAACAATTTTTTCTCCATCAGATTGTTAAAATTAATCTCTTTATTATAGCTTCTTAATGCATGAGAAACTAATTATTAGGCATGGATGTGGTTTAAATGACACAAACTTATAATAGCACAGGAAACATATTCGCTGCTGACAACAAATCAGGGATGAAACAGACAACTGTGATGTTAATACAAAATACCTCTACTAACAATGGCCTTTGCAACAGGACCCATCTGACTGTTCAGAATTCAACAAATTGATCATTTCCTGTTGGATCTTAACTGACGAGAGGCAGAATAACATGTTAACTAATTCCTATATAATACTGAACATGAAAAATGGTCAGAATTAACCTTCTGTTCTCAATGGTTTCTCAGATGATCCTGACTTATGAAAACCTTTATGAGCATTAGAGTTCTGGTTCATACTATCAATGGTTTCTCATATTATTGACTTTTGGTATGGCCATCAAAAAATGTCAGGAGACAAACTTTCAATCACAAAGATCAGAATATGCCAATCTTTGTTCATAGTCAATTGTGTACAACTCTGTCTGAGTGTAGAACTGTACCAAAATTCAAATTACAGATGCTTAAGATCTCACTGAGACCAAAATGATTTGCAATATTGGGTACAAAAAGGTTTTAAGCAATGCATCCACAGGGTAAGAAATAAGTTAATATACATTTTTGCTTTTTTAAGTTTAACTTTTAATTATTATTTGTTTGATCTTAACTGCATATAAAAATAGCTGCAAATCATTCACCAAGATTTAAAATATATTTATTCATTCACTGTTGAGTTCTGAGAGCTTCAAGTTGGCAAGTGAATATAGCAAGGGATAGCCTCCTAGTAGTCTATGAAAGCTCACATACTTTGATATATAATCATATTTAAAAGACTGAGGATATATTTGGTCTGGTAATATATTAACCTGCCACTTGATGCACATGTGCCAGGAAGGTTTTTTATCCATCAAGATGAAAAACCACTTGACTTTAAGAATCATTCTGTCCTGGTTTTTTTTTTTTTTTTGAAGGAAAACAGAAGTTTTCATCCATCATCCAAACCAACTAACTAGATCACAGAGAAAAGGCCCACAAAAGTCTTAATCCTCCTCATTTATGACTTGAGCCCAAGTTTTTTTTTTTTTTTAACAGTGGCAGTAAATGTGTAAAACTATCACAGATTAACAGGTTTGCACTGTTTCAACTTAAGTTTACACCACAGAAAATCCACAGAACCTATCTGAACCAGTTAATGTCAGTTTTGTATCATTCCAATACAAAAAGTAATTTTATGTTACTTAAAATTATACTATACATTTTTATAGAAGCACTAAAGCAATAAACATTAAACATTTTTTCCAATTAATTTTACTTTTTTATCAATCCGTATGTAAAGGTGACATAATGCAGTGTTTTTAAACATGAACAAAAATGTGCAAGGTCAGCACTGCAATTTGAAAAATCTCTGTTAATCAAAATAAAGTCAGGAAACCATTGAAGGATAATGTCAGGCAAAATATTATGAATGTATATTCAAAACTATAAGAAGAAATACCCAAGGAGAGCATCAGTTCTGTTACTAATAAAATTCTTCTTCTGGCGTTTAACCCAGGGTGGGTCTTAGCCTTCTGAACGATGTTCCACCAATAAGCCCTAGCAAAAGTCAAACTTCTTATTCTCATGATCTTTAAAGTTCTCTTCTACGTCATCCATCCATCTTTTCTTCAGTCTTCCTCTTGCCCTCCTACCGGTAGGTTTCCATTTTATTATCCTCTTAGTTGTTCTGCTGTCATCCATTCTCATAACATGTCCCAACCAGGCAAGTTTCTGGCTCTTCACAAATCTGATGATGTCTGCACCCTGAAAATAAGATTGTCAAGTTCATGGTTCATTCTGATCCTCCAGGATCCATCAACGTCTTGTACAGGCCCAAAGACTTTTTTCAAAATTCTACGCTTGAACACTCTCAACAACTGCTCATCTTTACTCGTTAATGTCCAAGCTTCACAGCCGCATGTTACAACTAGTCTAATGAGACTTTGTATATTCTTAATTTTAAATGTCTGTTCAATACTCTGGACTTCATTAGTTTTTCATGTGCATAGAAGTATCTATTTCCACTCAGGATACGGGACGTAATTTCATTAATAATACAGTTGGACTGGTTTATCTGAGAACCTTAATAGGCGAAATTTTGAACATGCTCAAACGAGAAGCTGCTGGTTCTTGTTATTGTTATTTGGTTTTTAGGAGCATTAGCAACTAAGGCCATACTGCTCCGGGATATGCGGTGGTCATTCCCTGACCTTTCTGCATCCTCCGTATTTGGTGGTCACAGGCTTGAACCCTGGTCTAATCAAGAAGCGTGTGCTACGCACTGCTGCTCCTGCCCACCTGGCTACAGAGAAGCCTGCTAGTTCTTAAATTTTCCGTGTTATCTGCTGTTCTCCAGACTTCCATATATTTTGTCTTTGCTTCATTTATCCCAAGTCCTCTTCTTTGTGCTTCACTATCCAGCCTGGCCACTGTTTCCTCCAGTGTTACTTTAGTCCTACTGATAATAGCGACATCATCGGCATATGCACAGATCTGCACTGTCTTTGTGCCTGTGTCCAGTCACTTCTAATTTTCTGACAGCCGCCTCTAAAACCAAGTTAAATAACACAGTAGAGAGTGCATTGCCCTGTCTAACACCAGCATTAATGTCAAAGGGAGTCATCAACTCAATGTCAATTCTCACCACTGCTTTAGAGCCAGCCAGGGTTGCTTTTAAGAGCCTAACAATCTTTGCGGATATGCCCAGGAGAAGGAGATCATTTATCATTTCCTCTGTTGAGTGAAGCAAAAGTTTGTTTAAAATCTAGATATAGGTTAAATAAGTATATTATACTCAAATGCTTTTTCCTGTATCTGCCAAAAGATGAAAACCTGGTCGATTGAGTCTGAAACCACACTGATATTCTCCAATAATTTTCTCTGAATATGCTGCCAATAAAATTAACAAAATTTAAAAAGGCAGCTAAATTATAAGTTAATATTCTATGGATGGGCGCAGGGTGTATTAATAAATTATGCCACACCATTTATTGTGTGAGATGCTGTATCTTTTTCAGTGGTATCAACTTGGGTTGAAACAGAGCATAGTGTAGCTACAATTCTGCTAAATCATTTAGTCTATGACACTTGGAGGGAGGGAAGGAAATCTAAATATTCTGATATAACAATTAATAAAATTCACAATACTTACCATTCTGCCATAATTTAAAATTGGAAGTATACATTTTGCACAGCAGTGAATCATAGGATTGATCACTTTTTCCCCAATTAAATTGACCTAATAAAATTTAAAAATAATTTAATAATAAAATTAAAGTACTGAATATAATTGAGACAAATGAATAATCTCTGGTCTGTGATATCCCAAACTATATATGCAATAAAACAACATTATATTAAAGAAATTAAATGGTGAACATGGTAACAGCATTTGAAACATTAAAGTACTAATGGAATATGCAAATAAACATACATACTGAACACTGAAGAGGCCAGACAATGTTCAATCTATCCAGAAACTAAAAATTACAATCAAACTATATTCTACAGACCATATTATATAAGTCATTTGATTCAAAGGAATCAATGAATCAACTAAAACTTTCTCTAGAGATAATGTGTTGCTGCCTTCAAATTTAAAAAATTACATCTATCTGATTTTTATTGTGAAAAACCAAAGGTTTTATATATATATATATAAAAAGAACACCAAGTGAAAGAAGATCAAAAATGGTTTTATTTTTATTCAAAGTAAAGGAAGACGTCTGTTGGTGCTGGAATAGGAGAGTAAGATAGATGGTTGATCTGTACAATGCCAAGTTTCATCAGAAATGTCTTCACGACACGTGTAGAATGGGTAGAAGCATTGTCATGCAACAAGAATCAGCTGCCTTGATCTTGAAAATGCAGCCCCCACCCAGGAAATATGTTTCAATAGTCTTTGAAGCACCTTATGTAGAACACCGTATTGACACTCTCTCTCTCTCTCTCTCTCTCTCTCTCTCTCTCTCTCTCTCTCTCTCTCTCTCTCTCTCTCTCTCTCTCTCTCTCTCTCTCTCTCTCCCCCCCCCCCCCTTCAGGTACAAATTACTTGGGAATCACTCTGTTTGTCGAAAAACATGATCAGCATTGTCTTGATCCTGGGCATCTGTAAGCAAAACCTTTTGGGTCTTGGTGGTGATTTTGAAGTTCACTGCATGCTCTGATGCTTTGTCTCTGGGTGGTACTGAAACACTCAACATTCATCTCCAGTGACAATACAGTCAAGGAAGTTAGGACTGTCTTGACAATTCTGAATAAAGTCATCACATGATGACACTCTTCATTGTTTCTGTTCATCCAGGAGGCTGCATGGCACAAATTTTGAACATACCTTCCTTTTCTCTAAATCTTCATGCAGAATTTAATGAATTGTCTCCTTATTCATATCCAAATCAACATTCTGAGGGTCAAACAATCTCTTGCCAAAATTTCCCAAACTTTTTCAAACCTTTCTTCATTTCGAGAGGTTGGCAGATACCCACTTCTTGGATCAATGTGAACATCCCCATGTCTCTCTTTGAACGGCTTATACTATTCAAACACTAGTATGACTTAAAGTTTCATCACCATAAACAGTTTTTAACATTTCATATGTTTCTGTTGCAGATTTTCCCAAATTAAAGCAAATTTTGATATTTATTCATTCCTCCACTGCAAAATTGTGGCACAGAATATTAATTCTACTAATGAAACTGGTCATTATTTGCAACCTGTCAGTCTAGTGAACAAGCTCTGTACTATCATCTGGTGGTTGAAGTTTGAACTACAATAAAAACCATTTCTATTTATTTTTAAACTCATAAAACATGACTACAATATTGCCAGTCCAGAAACTTTATTGCCACGCCTTGTGTGTGAGTAAATCCAGACTTTAGCCTTGAAACTATTAGGGCGCCTCCGTAGCCAGATGGGCAGGAACGGTAGTGCGTAGCACACGCTTCTTGATTAGACCGGGGTTCGAGCCCGTGACCACCAAATACGGAGTGATGCAGAAAGTCAGGGAATGACCATTGCATATCCCCAGCCCGGATAAAAGATGAGGGTTGGCGTCAGGAAGGGCATCCGGCCGTAAAAATTGCATGCCAAAACAATAAAAACGCTGACCCCATATATAATGGGAAAAAGCGAGGACAAAAAAAAAAGCCTTGAAACTATTAGATAATTAGATGACAGATGTTTGTCTGCATTCTAATTTATGACTTGCTGTCTTGGGAATGCTCTGTATTATCCATAACAGCGACAGGCTTGGACTTCTGCCCACTTTAGAATGACACCATTATCCACAAGACAACCTAAAATTTCTAATACTGTTTTTCAACTATTCAACTATAGTAGCACACACAACTGCTAAACACAATTAATGATTGTAAAACTCCTCTGACCTATGGTCATGCTGAATCATAAACAGAATGTGCTACTCATAAAAGGCAGCATGCAACAACTGTTTCGGGTCTTACTGGACTCTCATCCGACGACTTTTATTCATGATCTTGTATCGAATAGTGAATAATGTATCAAGTCTAAATGAGCAGCCAAACTGAAATAATAACTGTTTCTTTGCATTTTATTTTTCTTTTTTGTATCTCAAGGACACTACGTTCCCTCCAATGACAGCAAGTGGTCTTGGACTTTGAAAAGGAATAATTCATAAGTCAATATAAAATTACTCTCATTTTGAGACACACATATACAGGGTGTCTCAAAAATACACGGCATAACTTCAGGAATGAGTTCCTCATATGTAGACAATAAAAATATTTTATATCAACATAGTTCCGGAAATGCTTGGTTCCCGAGTTATTAACCGGAATGTCTTATCTCCCGCAGGTGATTTCCTTCATCACAAGGTACTGACATCTACGACTCCTGAAGTAGAGGAGGAGATTTTGGATGTTGTGCATGCCACTCCTGGAATCAGCACACGCAGAATAGCAATGCAACTGGCTGTTCAATGTTTGACTATTTGGAGAGTGTTGCGAGAACACCAGCTGTATCCTTACCATCTGCAATGGGTACAGGCCTTGTCACCAGCAGATTATCCTGCTCGAGTAAAGTTCTGCCAGTGGTTCTGGCAGCAGTGTGGTACAACTCCTCACTTTCCTGCCTTAGTGATATTCACAGATGAAGCACAGTTCGCACGAGACGGAATCCAAAACTTTCACAATCGGCATGTATGGGCTGAGGAAAACCCACATGCAATTCTTCCATCACATCACCAACGGCGGTTCAGCCTCAACATCTGGGCGGGTGTTTTTGGTGATAAGTTATTTGGGCCCCATGTACTTCCAAACAAACTCACAGGGCAGGCGTACAAAAACTTTCTGGAAAACATGCCTGATTTCTTGGATAACACGCCACTGATCATTCATCAACAAGCACACTTCATGCACGATGGCGTTCCCGCACATTTCAGCCACATAGCCCGCAATTACCTGAATCAAAGGTTTCCTGGTCAGTGGATATGTAGAGGAGGACCAACTGCCTGGCCTTCATGCTCACTGATTTAAACCCACTAGATTTCTTCTTGTGGGGCCATTTAAAGTCATTGGTGTATTTGACTCCGGTAGCTGATGTGGAAACTCTCCGCAATCGAATTGTGGCAGGTTGTGAGACAATACGAAACATGCCAGGAATTTGGCATCGTCTTTGCGAGTCCATGAGACGTTGATGCGAGGCCTGTATTCAGGCAGAAGGTGGACATTTTGAACAATTACTATAAGGTGATGTGAACAGTTAAGTGTCATAGACAGACCTTCAAAACTAGGAAACCAAGCATTTCCAGAAATATGTTGATATAAAATATTTTTATTGTCTACATATGAGGAACTCATTCCTGAAGTTATGCCATGTATTTTTGAGCCACCCTGTATATATATATACATATACACTTATATATATACTTATATATATATGTATATATATAATTTTATTTTATTACTTTCATGTTATTTTTATGTTAATCTTAACTTTATTTAATTTCAGATAATCTGCATTTACTTTGCAGGCGTTTTATTCCATTTTAATTACCACTCGATATATCAGCAACTCTGCTCAATACACTGATCAAATACATTTGTCTCTATATATATAAATATATATGCATATGTGCACATTGTCTTTACCATATCTGTCTGTCTGTCTGCAAGTAATAGAGTAATTCTAGAGGACAGATTTTCATGAAATTTAATGTTTGGGTCTTTTAAAAATATTTCTCGAGCTGTTGTTTCTTTTTTTCATACAAATTGCATGGAAAAAAGAAATTCATTGATTCAATGTAGTTTCAATGCAGTAATGTTAAGTAACGTTAATTTAAAAGCATCTATGCACACTTTGTGTGTTAAGGTAAGACTCATGAACGTGGTGTTTGCTTCAAGCTATACATACATATAGAGAGAAGAGACACAAAAAGGTAGATGAGAGAAGTGTAAAAAATATTATACAGTTGTAAATAAATTTAATGGCTAAGTATAAAGAATGTAAAACTTTAGCACTTTATTAAGTGTTCAATAAAGTTATAATTTTTAATAATTAATTCATAGGGAGGTTACTATATATAGGGAGATAACTATATTATTGTAGGTGGTAGATGACTTTCATCAACCGGTGAAATACCACTACTTTGCTTATTGGAGGCTTGAAGTGGTGAAACCCATGTTTAGTCTCTAGAGCAAAGTTTCCGGCACCCCCCTCCCCCCATACTTCTCCTTCAACCCATGCACGGTACTAAGTACTATAGGTTTTGATACCTTTCGTGTTTGGGGTTTTCATAAAAAAAAAAAAAAAAAAAATTTACTTTAAACTTCTCTTGATCACAGGAAAAAAATAAAAATTCAGTTAATTTAAGAAAAAAAAAATTTTCAATGTGCTTGAAAAGTAGTGCACTAAGTATATTAACTTTCATCCGATTGTCTTATAATGGGGGATTTTAACTTCCCAGATATTGACTGGAACTTTTGGATTGCTCACTTGCACACTAGCAAGTCTTATGTGGATTTATTGGATGATTGTTTTCTACAGCAGTATGTTCGAGAGGCAACTAAAGGGAGTAATACTCTTGATCAGATTGTCAGAAATGATTCTTCATGCATTAAGAATCCGCAGATAAAGGAACCACCAGATGGCTGTGGGATTTACTCAAAGATGTAACGACCATCAAGGCTAAAGGGAAGGGTTTTTGCTTTCATAAAGGTGACTACAGTGGTCTCAGACTGTTTTTAAATTTTATACAATAGGACCAACTGATGATATTACCAACAGCAAATTCTAAATAGGAAGCATTCCAGGAATTAATCTTGAGAACTACTAGCCTTTTTGACCCAACTAAGAAATACTGTTCAAAGTTTAAGCCTAAATGGATGACAGATGAACTAATGAGACTTGTAGCACAGAAGAAAAATGCATAGCATACATATAAATTATCAGGTGACACAGAAGACTGTGATAGATATAAGCTAGTCTGTAATCAAGTCACAAAGGAGGTTAGGCAAACAAAGGCAGATTATGAGAAATCTTTGGAAAAGGATGCAAAGACTTCTTTACTTATGTAAAGTGCAGTCCCTCAGGGTTCAGTGTTAGGTCCATTGTTGTTTTCTGTATTTATAAATGATAATGATGATAGTATATATAAGGCTTAATGCCCAAGTTTGCAGACGACACGAAGGTTGGCAGGGTTATTAAGGACACTAATGACAGTACACTGCTGCAACAGGATCTAGAAAAGTTGAGCAGATGGGCTGAGAGGTGGCAAATGAAGTTTAACATTTACAAATGTAAAGTACTACATATGGGAAGCAGTAACCCCAGAGTAACGTATCAACTCTGTAGTACTACACTAACAGTGGTAGAGAATGAAAAGTACCAGGGGTTAAATTCTGCAGGCAGATATGAAGTTTTCTGAGCAGTGCAGATGGTCTGCAAGAGTAGTTCACGGTGTCTTGTTAGTGATATACAGGAATTTTTCTAGCAGGGATAAGGAGGTGATTAACCCCCTGTATAAGGCAATGGTCAGGCCACACCTTGAGTACTGTATACAGTACTCAAGGTGTGGCCTCAAAGTCTGGAGGCCTCATTTGAAGAAGGATGTAGAGCTGTTGGAACGAATACAGAGAATGGCAACAAGATTAGTGAATGGACTGAAGGGTTGTTCTTACGAAGAAAGGCTTAAGCTTTGCAGATTATAGTGTCTGGAGACTAGGCACCTGTGAGGTGATCTGATTGAGGTGTATAAAGCTTTAAATGGTTTGAGCATGCTCAATGCTGATGGAAATCCTCCTCTTGCTCAGAATAATCACCTGAGAGGGCATAAATTCAAATTGAGGAAAGACAGTTGTAGGATAGATCTGCAGAAGTTTGCCTTTAGCCAGTGGTAGTTGATTGGTGGAACCTTGATAGCCTAAATAAATTTAAGGCTGAGCTGGACAGGTATTTGGAACGAACGGAGGGGTGAAATGGGAGCGGTTTTTTTTTTTTTTTGGATGATGCTGCATAAGCTTGCTTTCTTGCATTGTATGCCTCTACTAATGCTAATGTTAAACTCTAAAAGAAAGGGGATGAATCAGATTGGTCTTCTTGGTCTCGATGGTTGGATTGTTGATGATCCTGCTGAGGTAGCTAACAAACTGAAAGAGTATTTTTACCTACATTCACACATGAGGAATGTCGTTAGGGAATTGGAGGCCAGAAGCTTATTAAACTCTAGCAGGGTGCTAAATAATTTTGTAATAACTGAGAGCAAAGTGGAGGAGAAATTGTTGAAGTTAAATATAAGGAAAGCACCTAGGGTGGATGGAATCTATCCAGTTATATTAAAGTAGGCAGCAAAGGAAGTAAGGAAACCCTCAGCCATAATTATGAGAGCTTCCTTAGACACAGGGAGGTCCCCATGGACTGGAGGCGTGCAAATGTATCATAAATTCACAAAGAGGATTCAAAGGGTGGCATGCGTAATTATAGACCTGTTAATTTAACTTCTGTTCTGGGGAAAATCGTAAAGCCACTGGTTAAAGAAGCATTGCTGGATCACCTAGACAAGACTGCAGTTATAGTTCAGACATAGCATGGGTGAGTTAAGGGGAAGTCTTCTCTGACAAATTAGATTAGATACTATGATGAGGTCACAAAGGAACTGGATGCAAAATATAATTTTGATATCATATACTTGGAGTTTAGGAAAGCTTTTGATACTGTTGCACGTGGAAACATACAGTACAAATTGCAGCAGTATGAGATTAAGGGAAATTTGCTGCTATCGATAAAGGGACGGTTGAGAGGGAGAAGACAGAAAGTGGTAATCAATGGATACTACTCTTTGTGGACTAATGTTGGACTATCAGTGGAGTCCTCCAGGTTTCTGTATTTATCAATGATATTGAACATAATGACTCTTTAATGACTTTTAAATTAGCATTAGCAAAGGCACATGATGCAGGAAATCAAGCTTATATAGAATCAGGCGAGGGGAAGAAAAAGAAAAAAAAAAACAACCCTTCTCATTTCACCCATCCACTAGCTCCAAATGTCTGTTTAGTTCTGCCTTGAATCTACTTAAGCTATCAACTTCTACGACAGATGGAAGTTTGTTCCAGCAATCAACCACTTGCTGGCTAAAAGTTAACTTCCGCACATCTATCCTACAACTGTCTTTCCTCGATTTCAATTTATGCCCTCCCAGGCGATTATTCTGAGCAAGAGGAAGAATCCCATCAGCATTAAGCATGCTCAAATCATTCAAGGCTTTATACACCTCAATCAGATCACCTCGCAGGTGCCTAGTCTCCAGACACTATAATTTGCAAATAAGCTTTTCTTCGTAAGAGCAACCCTTTGTCCCATTCACTAATCTTGTTGCCCTTCTCTGTATTAGTTCCAGCAGCTCTATATCCTTCTCAAAATAAGGCCTCCAGACCTATATACAGTACTCAAGGTGTAGCCTGACCACTGCCTTATACAAGGGGATAATCACCTCCTTATCCCTGCTAGAAAAATTCCTGTATATCATTGACAAGACACCATGAGCTACTCTTGCAGACTGTCTGCACTGCTCATAAAACTTCATATCTGACTGCACAATTATCCCCAGATCCTTTTCATTCTTTACCGCTGTCAGTTGGTACCACACAGTTGATACGTTAATCTGGGGTCACTGCTTCCCATATGCAGCACTTTACAATGTGAAACTTCAGTTACTACCTCTCAGTCCAGCTACACATTAGTGTCATCAACAACCGTACTGTCATTAGCGTCATTAACAATCCTGCCAATCTTCGTATTGTCTGCAAACTTGGACATTAAGCCTGATATACCATCATCAATATCATTAATAAATACAGAAAATAACAATGGACCAAAACACTGAACCCTGGGGAACTCCACTAATAACATTATTCCATGAAGAGCAGTGTCCATTGATTACCACTCTCCGTCTTCTCCCACTAAACATCCCTTTATCACTAGCAGCAATTTACCTCCAATTCCACACTGATCCAATTTGTGCAGCAGTCTTCCACGTGCAACAGTATCAAAAGCCTTTCTACGATCCAAATATATGATATCAAAATTATTCTTTGTATCAAGTTCCTTTGTGACAACAACATAGTATCCAATCAAATTGATCAGGCAAGACTTTCCCTTAACAAACCCATGCTGTGTCCAAGCTATAACTGAAGTCTTGTCTAGATGATCCTGCGGTATTTCTTTAACCAGTGCCTCCATTAATTTCCCTGGAACAGAAGTTGAACTAACAGGTCTATAATTACTTGTGTCCCCTTTTGATCCTCTTTTGTGAATTGGGGTCACATTTGCACATCGACAGTCCACGGGTACCTCCCCTGAGTCCAAGGAAGCTCTCATAATTATGATTAAGGGTTTACTTACTGCCTTTGCTGCCTCCTTTAATATAATTGGATAGATTTCATCCACCCCAGGTGCCTTTCTTATGTTTATCTTCAGCAATTTCTCCTCCACTTTGCTCTCAGTTATTACAAAATCATCTAGCTCACTGCCAGAGTTCAATTCACCTCTGGCATTCCCCTCCCTCAATGATGAAGGTATATAAGGTTAATGTCCAAATTTGCAGATGATACGAAGTTAATGACAGTAATGATAGTAGACTACTGCAACAGGATCTAGAAAAGTTGAGCAGACGGGCTGAGAGGTGATAACTGAAGTTTAACATTGACAGATGTTAAGCTCCATATGGGTAGCAGGAACACCATAAATCAGTAATCCCAATGGAAACAGTGAAAGGAGTAAAGGTGGAGTTGGCTTTCTGGTCCATAAAGATATAAAAAACAACATTTTGGAATTCAAAAGTACATCACCAAGGGTGTCAAGACTACTACTCAGGATTTCTAAGAAGTACAAGCTAATGGTTATACTGATTTATGCACCAACATCGAGCCATGATGACGAAGAGGTTGAAGAAATGTACACCAAAATTAAGTCTTCTAGATGAGCAGAAAATCCACTACACTATCATTATGGGGGACTTCAATGCTAAGGTTGGAAAGGGACAAAACAGCACAGAAAGGGGAACTATAGGAAATTTAGGAATTGGTGAAAGAAATGAAAGAGACAAAAGACTTGTGGTATTTGCAGAATCTAGAGGAATGTCAGTAATGAACACTTTTTTCAAGAAAAGGGTGAACAGAAAGTGGACATAGAAGAGCCAAATGGATTAACAACTAATGAAATATACTTCATCCTCACTAACAGGAGAGATATCGTGAATGATGTTACCGTCCTGAACAAGGTAAATGTTGGAAGTGATCAGAAAATGGTAAGATGCACACATGACATAGATGTAAGAAAAAAAAGAAAAAAACTGACTTGAGTAAATAATACGAAGGTCTTTGAGATAACAGAAGAGGAGAAAAAGCAGTATGTACTGGAACTTAAGAACAAGTTTGAGCTTCTGCAGACTGTTCAGGACCAGGATATCAATGAGGGATACTACAACTTTCTGAATGTAATAAAAACCAAGAAACCTATAGGTAAAAAGAAATCCAAAGAAGGAAAAATTAGTCAAGACACACTTGTCATGAACCGATGACGACAAATGAAGAGCAAGATAAACACTGACAAGGATAAAATTGAGTATACTGAGTTATGCAAAACCATTAGAAGGAGACTCAGAGAGGACATAAGATTTAACACAAGGAAAGTAGAACAAGCATTAAGGGAAAACAAAGGACTTAAATCAGCAGTGATGAGCAATAATACAGAAAGACAAATGATACTGAAACTGAAGAATAGCAATATTGTACTTATAAATAGCAGAGAAGGTATAAACCTCTGACAAACAGATTAGAAAGAATACTTGATGGGAATAAAAAGAAAGAGCAAGCTGGCTTTAGGACAGGATTCTCAACTATAGATCACCTTCACATAATATTGCAGCTAATGGAGAAAGCAAATGGATATAAAACATCACTATGCCCGGTATTTGTGGATTATTAAAAGGCATTTGACTCCGTACAGTATAAGGCAATATTTAGGGCACTGGAAACACAAGGCATAGATACCCCACATATTATGAGTCTGAAGAAAATATATGAGAAAGCTACCTCCTTTATTAGACTAGACAAAGACCGTAGTAAATTTAAAATTGAGAAAGGAGTTCGACATGGAGACAATATCTCTGAAGTTGTTTACTGCTGCCCTTGAGGAAGTTTGCAGAAGATTAGACTGGTCGTAGAAAGGAGTCAATGTAATTGGAGAGTACCCAAACCATTTATGATTTGCAGATGACATTGTGATCATAACCCATGATCCCATAGAATTAGAGGAAAATCTTTATTAGTTATGCAGAGTTAGTAAGGATTTTGGACTAAAGATGAATATGGCTAAAACAAAAGTAATGATGAACAAGTATGCCACAGAAAGTTTATAATCATTGAAGGAGCAGTAATTGAAAAGGTGGATTCATGTACTTATCTGGGACAAGTCATTAGCTGTAACAATGATAAATGGCTGGAAGTCAAGAGAAGAATAAATTTTGGATGGATAGCATTCAGGAAATAGTAACATACTGAGAAGCAATATCCCAATTTGTCTGAAATGCAAAATAATGAACCAATGTATACTCCCCACCATGGCTTATGATAAGAAGAGAAACACATGGATTAGGCAGCAAACTCAAAAAAAAGGACATTCTTATCAAAATTAATGAACTAAAATGGTCTTGGGCAGGACACATAGCTCAAAGACATGATGACAGATGGACTAAAAAAAACTAACAGAATGGTACCCAAGAGGAGCTAGAAGAAAACCTGGAAGACAATGATGAAGATGGATAGATGAAATTCATGAGTTCGTGGGTAGTAAATGGATGGCCATTGCACAAAACAGAATGATCTGTAAATTTGCTGGAGAGGCCTTCATCCTGCAGTGGATTGAAAATGGTTGATGACGATGAACCCCAGAATAACGTACCAACTGTGTAGTACAGCAGAACTTCAACTGTCCATCACCCTCTTTACGGTCAGTCTCTGTTAACCGTCACTTAGCCCCACTATGCTGCATTGTGATATTGACACCATGTGCCACTCAGTCTTTGTATACAACTCACTGTATACGGTTGTACTTTAACCTCTTCTTTCATATTTTAATAATTTTTGTTTTGTAAACCCACTGAAATGACAGTTAACGAGTAGCATTAGCAGAAGCATAGAATGCAAGAAAGCAAGTTTATGTAGCATCAGTCAAAAAAAAAAAAAAAAACCCTCCCATTTCACTCGAAATGCTTGTCCAGCCCAGCCTTAAATTTATTTAAGCTATCAACTTCCACAACAAGAGATGGAAGTCTGTTCTAGCAATCAACTACCTGCTGGCTAAAGGAAAATTTCCCCACATCTATTCTACAACTGTCTTTCCTTAGTTTGAATCTATGCCCCCTCAGGTTCTTAATCTGAGCAAGAGAAAGAATCCCATCAGCACTGAGCTTGTTCAACCTGTTTAAGGCCTTATACACCTCAATCAGATCACCTTGCTTGTGCTTAGTCTCCAGGTTCTGTAATTTGCAGAACTTAAGCCTATCTTTGTAAAAGCACCCCTTTGTTTCCCTCACCAACCTTGTTGCCCTTCTTTGTACATGTTCTAGCAACTCGACATCCTTCCTAAAATGAGGCCTTAAGAGATCTGTACAAAGTATTCAAGGTATGGCCTGATCATTGCCTTGTACAATGGGATAATCACCTCCTTATCCCTGCTAGCAAACTTCCTGTACAGCTTCTCCCTGGCTTACATAATACTCGACTTACTGAAATTCAACTTTATGTAAGTTTTTGCCGGCTGGTACAAACTTAAAAAAATCGTGGAAAAGTATTTTGTATACTGTAGCAATAAATGGAGGTATCATGAAAATATCGCAATGCGAACATGATAACACATTTTTTTCTTTTTTTTTTTTGGTAATTCATTCCAACGAAGTTGATTTCACTATATAACTAAGCTATTTATCTCTCTAAAAGGTCATTTTTATAATGGAAATTGTGCTACACTTTCATCATTATCATATGTTCCGTTATAAGAATGAATTTTGAATGCCTTTGTAATATTTTTCTAAAACACATTTCTGGAGGTCACTACCATAAAACAAAATAGGAAAGCCCTAGTAAACTTGATCTTATTGCATTTGCGATAATACTGATAACTGGAATTCCGTGGGTTTTTATGTTACAGTATTATGGCGAAACGAGTTCCCCTTCACTGAAATCTTCAATCACACAAAAGACATAAATAAATTTTCAGAATCCTCTCTTCATTCCTATTTACTTATTACAATGGTGAAGGGAAAGGGACCAACGGAAAGTGTAAGTGCTAGGAAACGAAACAAAATTGATTTCAAAATGAAGATGATTAATTAAGAAATACGAAGCAGGACAAAGTTTGTCATCTATTGCACTGAATTAAGTTTCGCTGCTTCAACAGTGTTCAGGTGTTATATCAAAGATGGAAAAGCTATTAATAATATGGATGGAAAATCAGATTCAGAAGCAAGTGCCCCTGAGTCCAATAGCCATTCAAGCAAAAGAAAGAAGTATTTATGAAGATATTAAGAATAAGTACGGCAAACCCCAAGCCAAGTTCGTGGCAAGCAACAGGTGGTTTAATAGGTTCAAGCATCGCGCTGGTTTCCAAAACATTAAAGTATGCGGTGAAGTCGCCAGTGTCGATTCTGCAGCTGCAGAGAAATTTTGTGATGTGCGGGGAAAAACCCCTTCTAAATCTCCGCAGCGGTGTGCTTATCAGCTGGAGAGTTAATTCTGGCAACGATGCTCGAAAGGTAAAACTTGCTGATTATGCCTGTCTCCTCTCTTTTTGTAATTTTATAATTTTGTACACTTTTGTCATTTTTTCTGTGCACGAAATAAAAAAAATTGAATAAATAATTCTATTTACATGTTTGTCGAACATTTCTTTTTTGCTTCAATCAAATTTGAGAGTGCTGCATAAACATTTAGGGAAATTTCGACTTACACAGAGTTCCACCAAACGCAACCCTTATGCAAGTTGGGGAGTGGCTGTATATCATTGACAAGACTCCATGACCTGTTCTGGCAGCCCATCTGCATTGCTCAGTGAACTCGATATCTGACTGCACAATTACCCCCCAGGTTTTTTTCACTCCCCACTTCCCTGAGTGTAGTACCACACAGTTGGTATGTTTATCTTGGGTTACTGCTATCCATTTGCAGTACTTTGCTTTTGTCGATGTTAAACTTCAGTTGCCACTTCTCAGCACATTTGCCTAACTTATCTAGATCAAGTTGCAGTAGCATACTGTCTTTACTGTCATTAACAACCCTATCAACCTTTGTATCATCTGCAAACTTGGACATTAAGCCTGATATAAACTCATCAATATCACTGATGAATACACAAAATAACAATGGGCCCAGCACAGGACCCTGGGGAACTCCACTAATAACATTAGTCCACGAAGAGTCCATTGATTACCCCTCTATCTGCCATCTACCACTCAACCATCCCTTTATCCATTGTAGCAACTTGTCCTTAATGCCATGCCACTCCAATTTGTACAGCAGTCTTCCATGTGCAACAGTATCGAATGCTTTCCTGAAATACAAGTATATGATATCATTATTTTTTGCATCCACTTCCTTTGTGACTACACTGACTGCACTAATAATATTAGTCCACGAAAAGTAGTGTCCATTGATTGCCACTCTCTGCTTTTCCCCACTCAATCGTCCCTTTATCCATAGCAGCAACTTGACGTTAACGGAACACTGCTTCAACTTGTACAGCAGTCTCTTATGTGCAATAGTATCAAAAGCCTTCCTGAAATTCAATTGTATATCAAAATTATTACTTTTTGCATCCAGTTTCTTTGTGACATCTTAGTATCTGTATCCAACCGAATTGGTCGGACAAGATTTCCCCTTAAAATATTCATGCTGTATCTGAAGTATAACTGCAGCCTTGTATGGATGGTCATGCATTACTTATTTAACCAGTGACTACACTATTTTCCTTGAACAGAAGTTAAACTAACAGGTCTGTAATCCCCCTTCGTGAACTGGAGATACGTTCATACATCTCCAGTCTGCAGCCCCCCCCCCCCACCGAATACAAGAATGCTATCATAATTATGACTAAAGGTTTGCTTAGTTCCTTTGCTGCCTCACTTAATACATCTGGATAGATTCCATCCACCCTAGTTGCTTTGTTATGTTTAATTTCAACAATTTCTCTTTCACTTTCCTCTCAGTTATTACAAAATCATTTAGTTCCTGTTAGAGTTTGATAAACGTCTGGCACAGCTGTCACAGCAGTGCCTTTGACTCTAAGATATGTGGCTACCCAATTATTTTAATAAAGAAAATCATAAAAGGAAGTATTCAATAACTTTTAATAATGCAACACATCATAGCTTTCCTCCTCATCTTCCTATGTGCATTCTATATAGCAGGAGTGGCCAACTTAATTTGTGATGCGATCTACTTTTTTCCTTCAAAAGGTGCCGCAATCTACCACCTCAAAAATTTCATTACACAAATCAAGGGATGACTGTATATTTAAAATTCGTTGTGATCGACCGAAATTAAATCTGCGATTGACTCGTTGGCCACCCCTGCTATATAGTAAGTTTTAGTAAAAGCATTTCAAAAAAAGGGAAGTCTGTTGGTATAAAAACATTTTCCAAATTCCAAAAAAATGAAACAGTAATCTATGCATATAATAACAGAATGTGTCTTCAGCACTTATTAAATCCTGTGAACAGCAAAATTAGTGCTCTATACTCTGTATCCTAAGATACCATACAATCACTTGTCTGTATGTATATTTCAACAATTTCTGAATGGTGCTAATTTCACCCCATCCCAAAGCTGGTAGTTAATCTTTTTAAATGGCAACAAGATGCACTGTACGCAAAAAATATTACACTGCTGCAAGGCTACAGGAAAAACACATGCTTGTAGCCTTGGCCTAATGTGATTTCAGATATTCAAAAACTGTATGGTAAAATACAACCATTTGGTCCTCTACACGTGTCTGCTGCTACATGTCAATTTTGTATTGTGGCTACAATCCCTCCCTTACTTTCTATACTTACTCTTGTACCTACTTACTTTCTATATTTACCATGTCAGATTGGAATAACAATTCAGAAATAGATAATTAGTATTATTCCAATTCTGAACACATCTCATATTCAAACACATAATTTCCATCAACTTTTCTTTCTAATGGAAGTGTGCTTTATTGTCTTCGTGTTGACTTGATAATTTATTATTGACACTCTTCAATGGTTATTATGTACTTTTTTCAAAATCATTTTTAGATAAAGCTTTTGTTAAATTTGGGATTACAAAAAAAAAAAAAAAAAAGAAAAAAAAAAAAGAAAAAAAGAAAACCCATGCCATACATGATTATGGTTCTATAATTATCTTCCTCTCCTTTCACCTTACCATTTCATTACTAATCTTTTTCAAAGAACTTAACATTCACAATATCTGTTCTTATATAAACCTACGACAAACATGGGAAAACCAAGAAACAGAAATAGAATCAAAGTTAAACAAATCAAACAATGATATCATTTATTTCTGTTGGAAATGTTAATTGAAAACAATTTTTAAAAAATTAAGTTGATTTGTGTCTCAAAGGCCCTATGACTTGGTAACAAAATGCTTCAAACTGTTGCTTTGTTAATAGTAACTCTAGTTATTTTCCACAACAAAATTAACTCTTTTAAAATAATTATATAAAAATTTTAAGGTTATACTACTTACTTTGTGATCCCATCGTAGCTTTTTATTTTGATGAAGTGGCTCGGGAATATTCCGTTCCAAAGTCCCAAATGTTGGAGTCTCAAACTTTGAGATATCATTCTCAATTTTAACTAAGAGGTAAAATAAATAAATAAAAAAAAATAATAATTAAAAAATCATCAACTGACATACGTCCAATATGCATTGTTCAATATACACACACATGCACAGATATACTATTTTAATAAGGCACTATAATAATACATGATTAAATGTTAATGACATTTCTCATCTTCACATGACCAACAATATAAAGCTTAGAAAAATTACACAAAAGTAATCATATTTTTTCTACAATAGAAAGTTTTTCATGTTTCAGAAAATCACAGAAAATTCAATATCACTGTTTATGTGCTGTAAATACCTGTCCCCACTAAAGGAACAATTTGAATTAATTCAGATGCACACACAAGTTTTTGAACTCAATGGTACAGGTGGCCAAAGTAATAAATAATTAAATAATGATCTTTTTGATGTATCTTGAAGTTCTGTTTGCTTGAAGTTCTGTTTGAAGATAAAGTTCATATTGTCTGTATCTTTCAAGAACCTAGCAGTACTGCTGTATATTTGCATTCTAGGAGATATGTTAACTAGAAAATATTTGCAGAAATTTAATGCTGGCACACTGGTCAGCTTGGCTATAGCTCAAAGTATACGATAACAGAAATAGCAGGGGATACTCACTGGAAACTGAACAATTCTCAGATAATCACCAAAGAAACAGGAAAAGAAAATATCACTCATATTAAAGAAGGCAGCAAGAGGCCACCAAACCTCTAGTGATAAGACTATCATTAAAGACTATTTGCACATGTTGCATGATGTTTACCATAACTGCTGACAGAGTTCCGTCAAAGATGCCTATCAGTGGCTGTGATTTCATCTTTCAGTTCTTCAAAAGTGAACTACTGCTGCTGTACATATCTCTCCAAGAATTTACATAGGAAATAATTGTAGGAATTGAGATCTGGACTGGATTCAGATTCAATATGGGATTGAGTGGATATCGATTAGATATGATACTATCATTAAAATATTCCTTCAAAAAATGAACTGCCCAGTTGTGCATGGCCTTGGCCCATCTAGTTAAAAAAAAATGTTTCTTTCATGTTCATTCCCATGACTTGAAGGGTTAGAACAAAGATGTCTTTAAGAAGTTTCAGGTAGCATTCTACATCAATTCTGTCATCAGGAAGACTACCATTCCACTTGATGAAGCTGCATACCATATTATGCATTTTTAAAGATGCAAATAGTAATTGTTTAACTTCCTAACAAAAGTCACAAGGCTTACCGCAATTTCAGTATGTTTTGTTTCCATATGCTACCTTAATTTAACAGGTTTTATACTATTTAAAGCAAGATTGCTTAATCTACTCATTTAGTACTATGCAGTACTGAGAATGAAAGAAACGAGTTTTTGAATAACTGAAGTACACCAGGCTTTGATGAAACCAACTTGTCTCCATTGCATCAGGTGCTTTTGAAGGTGCAGGATTTGTGAACTAAAATGCAAAAATTTTGAGTGAAATTAAGGATTTCATCTGCCAGAGCACCAACTCTTCAGGAATCACAAGGCACTGGCATCTGGCATCTAGGGGATATAGCAATCCGGTACCATCCAGGAAAGCTTTAGATACTGTTGCACATGCTGTACATACTGGAGCAATTTGAATTAAGGGCAAGTTACTGCTATGAATAAAGGAATGGTTGAGTGGGAGAAGACAGAGAGTTATCAACGGGCACTGCTCTTCGTGGACTAGAGTTATAGTGAAGTCCCCAGGGTTCGGTGTTGGGCACTTTGTTGTTTTCAGTACTTATTAATGATAATGATGAGGATATATCAGGCTTAATATCTAAGTTTGCAGATGATACAAAAGGTTGGCAGGGTGGTCAATGACAGTAAATAAGGTAAGCTACTGCAAGATCTAGAAGAATTAGGCTGATGGGCTGAGGAATGGCAGTTAACATTGTATAAAAAATAACATAGAAATCCTAGGGCCACTAATATTTGTAAAATCGGACAAATGCATTTGTCCGATTTTACAAATATTAGTAGGTCTCAGTTACACAAGTTGTCTGCCCAACATGTTGAAGTTTAACACTGAGAAATGTGAGGTACTGCATATGGCATCCACATTACAGCAGTAATTCCACATTAAAATAACAACTGTGTGGTACTTCATTCAGTACAGTGGAAAATGAAAAAACCTTGGGTAATTGTGCAGTCAGATATGAAGTTCTCCAAGCAGTGCAGACTAGCCAAAACAGCTCACGGTGTTTTGTTAATGATATAGAGGAGTTTTGCTAAGAGCTATAAGGAGATGATTATACTTTTGTACAAGGTCACAGTTAGGCTACATCTTAAGTAGTGTATACAGATATGGAGGCCACATTTTTGGAAGGATGCATATTTGTTGAAAAGGGTGCAGAGAAGGGAAACAAGATTGGTGAAGGGAACAAAAGGGTGTGCTTATCAAGAGAGGCTTAAGTTTTGCAAATTGAAGCATCTGGAGATATCCAAAATTCAAATTGAGGAAGGATGGTAGCTGAATAGATGTGCATAAGTTTGCCTTCAGCCAGCAGGTGGTTGATTGTTGGAACAAACCTCCACCTGTTGTTGTGGAACTGGATAGTTTAAATAAATTCAAGGAAGAACTAGACATATAACCCTTCTAAGTACACGGTCGATGTGAGGGGTCCTTTAGGCACTTCAGATCACAACTTGGTGATTGTCTCTTCTCCAATGGAACCTTTATCTCATGGCTATTCCCAACCTCGTGTTGTTTGGCATTACAAGAATGCAAAATGGGATGACCTGCAAGACTTCTTTTCCTTGGTCGGATTACTGTTTCAAAACTTCTGATGTCAACGTTTGCTCAGATCGTGTCAGTGAAATTATCTTGCAGGAATGGAGTCCTTTATCCCACACTCGACTTTAAAATCTCATCCTTTATCTAAACCTTGGTTTTCCAATAAATGTGCTAAGGCTGTTCAAGAGAAGAATGTTGCATATCACAATTGGCTTGTTTCTAATTCTTCAGTTTCATTTTCTGCCTACACCAAAGCTCGCAACAATTGTAAAGCAGTTATTAATCAGTCCAAACTAGAGTTTGAACAGGCTAAGAGTAGAAAACTTGCTTCCTGCCCTAATGGTAGCCGAGCATTCTCGTCTCTTGCCAAAGCTATTGGCCGCAACTTTTGTCCATCTCTGCTCCCACCTCTGTCCAAACCAGATGGTTCTGTTGTCACTTTAGCCAAGGATAAAGCTGACCTGCTAGCATCCCATTTTTCTTCCAACTCATGTATTAATGATCTTGGTAAAACACCACCTACCATTTCCAACATGCTCCATTCAATGCCTCCTGTGGTCTTCCGTCAAAAGGATGTCAGAAGGATTTTGATGAATCTTGATGCTAAGAAAGCTCCAGGTCCCAATGGTATTTCTCCACTTGTTCTCAAAATCTGTGCTCCTGAACTTACTCCTATTCTTTGCCACTTTTTTTCACTTTCTTATTCCAAAGGTGTTTTTCCTTCTGCTTGGAAATTTGCTCATATCCAGCCAGTTGCTAAAAAGGGTGACAAATCTCTCCCATCCAATTATTGTCCCATTGCAATTACTTCTACTCTTTCTAAAGTAATGGAGAAATCAATTAACCGCCAAATCTTAAACTACCTAGAAACCTTCGCCAGTATGGATTCTGTCAGTGTCGATCCACTGGTGATATTCTGGCTTATGTTACCCATTTATGGACTAATTCAATGGAAAGGTTTGGTGAAACACAAGTAGTTGCTCTTGACATCTCTAAGGCTTTCGATTGTGTTTGGCATAAAGGTCTTCTAAACAAGCTTCCATCTTATGGTTTGCCAACTGTTTTTAGTAATTGGTTATCCAGTTTTCTCTCTGATCACTCACTAAGGGTGATGGTAGATGGTTCTCTGTCTTCTAACTTTTCCACTAATGCTGGTGTCCCCCAAGGTTCAGTTCTTTCCCCCACTCTTTTCCTCTTGTATATTATTGACCTTCTTCCATTGACTGGAAATCCTATCCATAGTTTTGCCGATGATAGCTCGTTGCATTCCACTTTCCATTTTGAGAAACCTTGCCCTGCTCAATCAACTTCAACTTCTCAAATATTCACTAGCAATTCCTTAAATGCCGATTTCCAGGTAATTCTCCAGTGGGGCAAAGACAACTTAGTTGATTTCAACCCTTCTAAAACTCAGTCTTGTCTTATATCTTGCAAAAAGGATTCTTCTGCTCCTATGCTTATCTTTGGTGACACTCTGCTTTCTAGGCAAAATGATATATCTCTTTTTGGGGATTACCCTGACTTCTAATCTCTCTTGGCACAAGCACATTACAAATATTGCTTCCTCTGCATCTAAAAAACCTGGTTTTCTCTTTCACTCTCGGTGTTACTTTTCTTCCAAACAGCTGCTCACTCTGTACAAATCACAAATCCGCCCTACCATGGAATATTGTTCCCACATCTGGGGTGGTGCCCCCAAAACCTCTCTCAGTCTTCTAGATTCCATTCAGAAAAGGGCAGTTAGGTTAATTGATGACTCCTCTCTAACAGAGTCTCTCCACTCGCTTTCTCATAGACATACTGTTTCTGCTGCATGGCTCTTCTACAGATACTTCCATGGGAACTGTTCTTCTGAATTGGCTTCTATAATTCCCGCTCTCTCTTTCAAAACAGTCCGAACACGTGCCGCCACCAGCCAACATCCATATACTGTCCAACTTCAAACTCACAGAACCAACTTTTCATCTTCCTTGTTTATTTATTCAACTGCCGTTTTCTGGAACAACCTTCCTTCATACGTATTTCCTGAAAATTACAGTCTGCAGAAGTTCAAGTCCAATGTCAACAAATATCTTCTTTCGTCTTCTGAACCACCAACCCAAGCATGGTACCAAGTACTATAGGTTCTAATACCTCTCGTGTTTGGGGTTTACATATTAAAAAAAAAAAAAAAAAAACACATTCTTGGATGGGATGGATAGGCAAGGTGGGTAGTTTTTTTTTTTTTTTTTTTGCTGATGCTTTCTTGCATAATTTTATGCTCTTTAGAAACAACTATGTTTCTGCATACGTTGACTTAAAGAACCAATATTGTTTTTAATTAAAATCACCTATTGGGTGAATCCGTTATTTATTAAACACAAACTTGAAGGCACAACAGAACCTATGAATTTTTAATGAATAATGTACTCCCCAGCTAGATGATGTTATTTAATTAAAAATGATACTGATTACTTTAGAAGGCTTGGCCCTTGAGGCTGTCAAAGACATTCTCTCAGGTATGTCGAGCTGGGCTTGCTACCTGGGAGTCTAAAACGCTCACGGAATTTATATTCAGATGACAATCAAGTCAAATGGACCAAATTTTAGTGAAGGCCGGTCATTCTGTTACAACAAAATCCTCTGCCTGCACCTTGACGATGGTAACCCTTGGTATAACCCCAATGTGCAAGTCCTGAAATAAGACACCTAGTATACTGGAGGCAACCACAGAGGTGCAAACCAAAGTAAGCAGGGGTCAAGGTGTGGCATCCACACCACATGGAGGATTGCCGCCCCTCTGTGTTATCAAGTAATGCTAGATGACTCTTATCAACTGGTACAATACTACCACTTTGCTTATTGGAGGCTTGAAGTGATAGAACCCATGTTGTCTCCAGATCAAAAAGCTCCAGCAACTCCTTCCCCACCTCTTCCATTGTGCAGTATGACTGATGTGTTTTGAGATTATGATGGACACAATGGCTAGATCCAATCTTCCTTACATAACGAGTGTACAGCTCTAAAACAGTGATCGCAAGCTGACCAATAGATAGTCCACTGGACTGAACCTACTGACAACTCTCTAGGAGGTGTCCAGATTAGCTAGTGTATAATCTCACTGCCTCTACTCTGTCAGATAGTGAGTGGAGTGAGTCCAAGTAGTGTGGGGAGGGGGGCATTGTCAAGGCAAAGTTATGTCAAGGAGATGGGTATATTCTTGCACTGTGTATGCCATATCCAAAAACTTCATTACTTCACACAACATGTCCTCCCTACCTTTTCTTACTATACGATATACCACGAATAGTCAAAATAATAGAACAAACTTATTTGCAAAAAGATCTAAACCTCTCAAACACTTCCTTTTTCATTTTACAAATATGCATGGTGTCAGTTCCAATCTCAATGATATCCATTTCCACTTACAGTGCCAAACCACATACTTTTTCTGACAGAATCCCAATCATCTGCTGATTTAACCAATGCTCACCTCAGTTGTCCTAATTATTCACTATATGATTTCTTTCACTTCAAAAGTGGTAGTTGTGCACATGCATTCTGATATTCACTTTTAGAGAATCAGTAATTTGGAATCTCCTCTTTGTGATCTTCTATAGCTTAAAACCTCTCTGTCAAATTCATCTGTTGCCTCTATCATTCTCCCATCTCCACTTTTCACTTGGAACTCTTTGGCTTGCTCTCTTTTAAACTTGACTTTCTCCAGTCCAAGTTTCCTAACAGTGAGGCAATTTTCCTTGATGATTTTAATGTTCACAACTCCAGCTGGCTTCTGTTTTCTAGTCACACAGACCAACTGATTGAGATGCTGAGGTTTTTACAATTACTGATGACTTCACATAGATTGCTCAATTTACCTACCAGAATAACAAATAATCCTAACCACAGAGCCAACAGGCTTGATCTTTTTCTAACAAATAACCCCTCTAAGTATATTGTCGAGGTGAGGTGGTCCTTTAGTCACATCAGATCACAAATTTGTGGTCTCCAATAGAGCCTTTCTCTCATGGCCATTCTCAATCTCATGTTGTTTGACATTACAAGTATGCAAAATGGGATGATCTGCAAGATTTCTTTTCTTAGCATTAGTAGAGGCATACGATGCAAGAAGGCAAGCTTATGCAGCATCAGCAAAAAAAAAAAAAGACCTCTCCTATTTCACCCTCAATTCGTTCCAAATGCTTGTCCAGCTCAGCCTTAAATTTATTTAGGCTATCAACTTCCACAACAAAAGATGGAAGTCTGTTCCAGCAATTAACCACCCGCTGGCTAAAGGCAAATTTCTGCACATCTATTCTACAACTGTCTTTCCTCAATTTGAAACTGTGTCCCCTAAGGTTCTTAATCTGAGCAAGAGGAAGAATCCCATCAGCATTCAGCTTGCTTAACCCATTCAAGGCCTTAGACACCTCATTCAGATCACCACGCAGGTGCCTACTCTCCAGGCACTACAATTTGCAGAACTTAAGCCTTTCTTGGTAAGAGCATCCCTTTATTCCCCTCACCAATCTTGTTGTCATTCTTTGTACTCGTTCCAGCAACTCTACATCCTTCCTAAAATGAGGCCTCCAGACCTGTACACAGTACTCTACGTGTGGCCTGACCACTGCCTTGTATAACAGGATAATCACCTCCCTGTTCCTGCCAGAAAAATTGCTATATATCATTGACAAGACTCCATGACCTGCCCTGGCAGCCCATCTGCACTGTCAGCGAACTTCGTATTTGCCTGCACAATTATCTACAGGTCTTTTTCACTTTCCACTTCCCTGAGTGTAGTACCACACAGTTGGTACGTTTCTCTTCGGTTATTGCTACCCATATGCAGTACTTTGCATTTGTCAATGTTAAACTTCAGTTGCCACTTCTCAGCCCATTTGCCCAACTTATCTAGATCCAGTTGGAGTAGCATACTGTCTTTATTGTCATTAACAACCCTGCTAACCTTTGTATCATCTGCAAACTTGGACATTAAACCTGATATACCTTCATCAATATTATTGATAAATATACAAAACAACAATGAGCCCAACACCGAACCCTGGGGAACTCCACTAATAACATTTGTCCACGAAGAGCAGTGTCTATTGATTACCACTCTCTGTTGTCCCACTCAACCATCATCCGTTTATCCATTGTAGCAACTTACCCTTAATGCCATACCTCTCCAATTTGTACAGCAGTCTTCCATGTGCAACAGTATCAAAATCTTTCCTGAAATCCAAGTTCTTCTTCACCCTGGTCAGATTACTGTATTAAATCTTCTGGGGCAGTGTCCCCAAAACCTCTCTCAGGTTTCTAGATTCCATTCAAAGGAGGACAGTAAGGTTAATTAATGATCCATCTCTAACAAAGTCTCTCCAATCTCTGTCTCATAGACATTCTGTTTCTGCTGTATGCTTTTTCTATAGACACTTCCATGGGCACTGTTCTTCTGATTTATTTCTGTTATAATTCCTGCGCTCTCTTTCAAACCAGTCTGAAAGCATGCTGCAACCAGTCAGCATCCTTTTGCTGTTCTACTTCAAACTCACAGAACCAAACTTTTTTTCTTCCTCATTTATTCCTTCGACTTCTGGAACAATCTCCTTTCATACATATTTCCCAAAAATTACATCCTACAGAAATTGAAGTCTAATGTCAACAAGTATTTCCTTTCATCTTCTCAACCTTCAACCCATTCTTGGTACTAAGTACTACAGGTTCTAATTAATACCTCTTGTGCTTGGGATCTTCCTAAAAAAAAAATTCTTCCATAACCACTTCAATCGGATCTCCTTGTAGATGTCTAGTTACAGACGATGCACTTTTCTGAACTGAAGTCTCTTGGAAAGAGAAGTCTTTTGTGCTTCTGATTAATCCTGTTACTCTTCTCTGCATCTCAGTTCCCAGAGATCCAACCATTCTAAAACAAGGCTTCCAGACCTGTACACAGTACTCATGGTATGGTCTAACACAGTGGTCATTAACTTGGTCCCTACCGCCCAAGCATTTTAAAATATGCTTTCATAACAAGGGCAGCGCTTACCACCGGCCATCACTCAGTCTTTGAGCTGTACCTCTTTCATGGTGGGGAGGGCAGTACGTGGTTAGATTCGTGAGTAAGCACGCGTCCGCGGCTTGGAAGGAGTTGATAAATTGTGCAACAAGTTGTGAACCCATGCCTCAAAAAAAGAAATACGCTCGTGGCTATTTACCAGAGTATCTGACGATGGGTTTCATCGAATCTGTTACAAATAAACAGCTTCCAATGCGTTTACTGTGCCACAAGACATTATCCAATGAAGCAATGAAGCCAAGTCAATTTTGCGAGAACACCTTGCTACAAAGCATTCAAAAGATAAAGATAAGCTCATTGAATATTTTCAAGAAATGTATAAAATATTTCAAAATCGTTCAACAATAACTGCATCATTTAAGTCTAAGAAACAACATCCAAAGAACGAAGATGGATTAATTGCAGCTTATCGTATATCACAATTAATTGCAAAAAGTGGTAAAAACCATAATATTGGAGAAACTTTGATAATACCCTCTATTAAAGAATTTATCTCAACAGTAATGCATCAGGATATACCTGAAGTTTTAAAAACATTGCCCGTTAGCGAGAGCACAGTAAAGTGACGCATTGACAAAATGGCAGTTAATGTTGAAAATAAACTTATAGGTATTCTCCAAAACTCTTCATTTTCCATACAGTTGGATGAATCTACCATTGCAGATTAATAATGCTCTATTGATGACATATGTATGGTACCTTGATGAAAACAATATATTGCAAGAAGAAATGCTATTCACTGTAAATCTTATTATAGATACAAAAGGATTATCAATATTTAATGCTGTGAAATCATACCCTTGAACAATATTGTTGCATGCGCTACTGATGGAGCACCATCAATGGTAGGTCGCTATCGTGGATTTGTTGCTTATTTGAAGGAAGAAGTGCTAAACGTTTTGTGTATTCATTGCGTGGTGCACAGACAACATCTTGTAGGAAAACATTTAAGTACAAGTCTCCATTCATCATTAAGTATAATAATTAGAGCTGTAAATAAGATCACATCTAATGCCAAAGATGACACAATGTTTCGACAGCTGTTAGTTTTTGTTTTTTTTTTAGGAGCATTAGCAACTAAGGCCATATTGCTCCGAGATATGCGGTGGTCATTCCCTGACCTTTCCGCATCCTCCGTATTTGGTGGTGACAGGCTCAAACCCCGGTCTAATCAAGAAGCGTGTGCTATGCACTGCTGCTCCTTCCCACCTGGCTACAGAGGCGCCTTCAACAGCTGTGCCAGGACAATAATGAGCAATTTATTAGATTACTTTTACACACAGAAATTCGATGGCTCTCAAAGGGTATATGCTTGTCTCGTTTTGTAGCATTATATGATAGTGTCATACAATTTTTTGAAAGTAATAATGAGGCTGGTCTCTGTCAACAGTTAAAAACAGTAAAGAATGATGCCTTTTATTTGGCAAACATTTTCAAGAGATTTAATGAAATTAATTTGCAGCTTCAAGGAGCCAATATAACTCTTATCAGCTGCAAAAATATTGTGTCAGTATTTATCGGAAAACTTGATCTTCTCCATCATAATCTTTTGAAGAGAGAATTTCATCAGTTTCCCGAATTGTCATCTATAAAAGATGATGTAACTCCAGAGGAGATTGAAAGGTTCAGTAGCCACCTCAACGAACTTAAATTGGATATGGAAAAATGATTTAAAGACATTCTGAACTTGAAGATGTATGACTGGATGATAAATCCTTTTACTGCAAATCTTGCTGAGGTTGATATAACTTGCCAAGAAGAACTATTAGAACTTAAATATGATGAAGAGAGCAAATATAATTTTGATAGTGGTGGATACCAAAAACTCTGTTTAACTTCTGTTCCAGGGAAATTAATGGAGGCACTGGTTATTAATCGTGTAATGCAAACACGTGTTATACGAGGACCAACTGTATATTACATTGCTGCGTAAGAGAGGTGTGACAGGAGTCTTTATACTGGAGACAAGAGAACGTAGACTTCTGCATGGTAACTGTATGCATTTTATGCGGTATTCTTTATGGATTTTTGAGATCCGTCCTGACACCTGGATAGTAGGGAATGTAGGCAGTTGGTGTATTGTCCTGGTTTGGGGTTCTTGGGTGGACTGTGAGCTCCTGTGCTTGCAAAAGGCACCTGTCTAGCACATGAGTTGGATAGCCACAGTTCATTAAGTCCGCACTCACACGAGAAATCTCACTGCATCTAGTTGCATCAGTGCTGAGATGGCTCCAAGCGCTGGAGAATAGAGTGCGGGCAGTGCTGTTGAGATGACTAGGTGCATGGCCGGATCTGTAGTTTGTAAACTGACCGCACCACATAGGTTTACGGTATACTGAGGTCTCCAGACGTGGGCCTACGTGTTGTACTATTACATCCAGGAATGGGAGTGACCCGTTCTGTGATCTGTGTAAAAAGGATAGATCCTGGTCCTGTTCCATCTATCCTTTTTTATGCGGTATTCTTTGAGGAGTAAAAAAGGTGAGAATCCCCAATCCTGTCAATTAATTAACAGCCTCTTTATGTTCAAACTACAAAAAAACTGCTATCTTGTTTACATAAAAAGCATTCCAATTAGGGGCTTTCCTCCTTCCTTACATACTGGCTGACTGCTGACAACATTCTTCCTTTAAAGGTGGTAGATGACTTTCATCAACCGGTGAAATACCACCACTTTGCTTATTGGAGGCTTGAAGTGGTGAAACCCATGTTTAGTCTCTAGAGCAAAGTTTCCGGCATCCCCCTTCCCCCCATACTTCTCCTTCAACCCATGCACGGTACTAAGTACTATAGGTTTTGATACCTTTCGTGTCTGGGGTTTTCATAAAAAAAAAAAAAAAAATATGAGGGGGCACAAATTCAAATTGAGGAGGGATGGTTGTAGAATAGATATGTGGAGATTTGCCTTCAGCCAGCAAGTAGCTTAATATTCAAGGAAGAACTATACAAAATATTGGAGGGGATGGACAGATGATGTGGGAAATTTTTTTTTTAGATGCTGTATAAGCTTGCTTTCTTGCATCATTTGACACTACTAATACTGAAATGTGGGTGTAAAACATTTACTTTAAATGTTTTAACTTCAGTTCATAGTAAAGGTAAATAATAAATTTAGCATTACTCAGAAAAATACTTCAGATAATGACCATAATAGTCTCCAAAACTGCTAACTTATCTTGATTTGAAAGTCTTACTTTTATTTTCTGATGTTTTCACAGATGATCTTTCTTCTTCTACATCCTCTTCATCTTCTTCACAATTAGTTATAACAGATAACTTTTTGATACTTCTTCTACCACGAGCAGATCTGCGCCCACGTCCACGACCTTTTCCTTTAAGTTTCAGTGGGATGTTCTTACGTACTGTCTGACTTGCAGTAGATCCTGTGTTGCTCTCAGAATCCAACTCTAAATCATCTAAAGAGATATACAATACAGATTAAAAACATTACTTTATCAATAAAACAAAACTCACTTTAATATGGTAACTACCATATTTGTCTCACCAGCACAGTGAATTTTACTACTTTACAGTCTTGTGCTAATTTCACTAGCCAGTCATCAAACACTATTTTAAAAATACTGCTTTAATATTCTTTATCCTCTAACAAATATGGAAAACCAATAAGTTGAACAAATAAATACAATCTCTCCTTAACTTACGTCAATCTGGACTTACGATGGTTGTTTCAGAAAAAAAATTAAAATATTTTTCACAGCTGTGATGCTGCCAAAAGACTACCTCAGCTACCTGCGCAGTGGTATTAAAGGAATCGTCCGAGGGATAGCTCACGAAATTACATAAAACCATCAATTTCAAGATAGATGCATTTTTTCTAACAGTTAATTCTATGTAGCCTCATTCGCAAACCCATCTATCTATATGTATGTAAATCATACCTAGAAGGACAAAAAAAAAAAAAAAAAAAAAAATGGAGAAACATCCTTCTGCTTTGAAGCCTAGCAACAGGTTGAGACAAACAATAATTCCAAGTGTATTAATTCTTATCAAGGAGACTTCTGGCAACTTATTTAATGCACATAACATAAAATATCTGATCAAATGATGATAACACTGACACTCCTAGATGATGAGTATTTGGAAATTATATGTGCTGTAAAGAAACAAATTTTAGAGATTTGTAAAAACTAAACTAATAAAATGTAAAACTCTTGTAATAGTACTCGCCACTTAGCGCAAGGAAGCCATAGGCTTTTGCTGCACTGGCAACAGAAAAAAAAAAAAAATAGATAAGAAAACACAAATTATATGCTTCCCTCCTCCCACAGGTAACTATCCAGTTGACCTTCGAATTTATTCAAACTGTCAGCCTCAACTACCTGAGAGGGCAACTTGTTCCAGCAATCAACAACTTGCTAGTTAAAATAAAACTTCCTACAATCTAATCTAAACCTGAAGCCCTGTAATTTGAATTTATGACCCCTAGTTCTGGAATTCTTTATAACAATAAAGAATTCCACCTTCATTCATTTTACTAATCCCTCTCAGAGCCTTGTAAACCTCAATCAGTCACCTCTGAGGTGCCTAGTTGCCAAGCTCTGTAGCCCACATTATCAGTCTTTCCTCATATGGTTGTCCTGTCGATATCACCATTCCAGTAGCCTGTCATTGGACCCTTTCAAGAAGCTCAATGGCTTTCTTCAGATAAGTTCTCAATACTTGAAATACGTAAGAAGTTCTCCATACTCCTTACGTATTCCAAATGTGGTCTTACAATTGACTTATACAGGGAGATTGTGACCTCCCTACCTCTACAGAATAATGTTTGATAAATCATTGATTGGACACTGTGGACTTTCCTGGCTACCTGTTTATGCTGTTCAGAAAACTTCATATTTGCCCGTACCGTAATAACTCCCAGATTTCCTTCCTCCTCCTCCTCCTCCAGTTTTTAATTCAACCCCACCAAGTGAACAATTTCTTTGTGGGTTTCTATTCCCCAAGTGCATTTAGCAGATTTAAAACATAGTGCTACTTCTCAGATCATTGTTGTTATTTGGTTTTTAGGAGCATTAGCAACTAAGGCCATATTGCTCTGGGGATATGCGGTGGTCATTCCCTGACCTTTCCGCATCCTCCGTATTTGGTGGCCACGGGCTCAAACCCCAGTCTAATCAAGAAGCACGTGCTACGCACTGCTGCTCCTGCCCACCTGGCTACGGAGGTGCCTTCTCAGATCATCTTTGAAGTCTATTAAAGTCGTCCTGAAGAAGCACTGCTTGGTACTGTTCATTAATAACTCCACCAATCTTTAGGTCACCTGAAAATTTTGACATCACGCCTTCTATCCCTTTGTCAATGTCATTTATGACAATGAGAAACAATAGTGGTACAAGAACCGATTCTTCAGGGTGCCCACTCCTGACATTACACCAATCTGAAGAGTATCCATTAATCACAACCCTCTACCTTGTGCCCTGCAGCCACCAAGCAATCCATCTTAGAATCTTACCATTAATCTCAACCTGTTCAAGCTTATACAGTAATCTCTCATAAGGGACCATGTTAAATGCTTTGCTAAAATCCAAATAAACTTGTTGAAATTGTTTCCTAAATCCAGCTCATGAGTAACTGTGTCAAAATAGTCTACTAAGTCAGTTAAGCATGATTTACTCTAAATGAAGCCATGTTCTGTATCTTTCAGAATGCCATATCTATCTAAATGTCCCTGGATTGCACTCTTAATCATTACCTCTAAGATTTTTCTAACCACAGAAGTCAGACTAACCAGTCTGTAGTTACCAACTTCAATCCTAGAACTGCTTTTATGTATTGGCAATACATTGGCCCTGCTCCAATCCAAAGTAATCTCCCAGAGTCCCTTCATAATTAACCTCAATGGTTTGATACACTCTCTCTCTCTCGAGCTTTCCTTCAAAACTACAGGGTATAGGACATCAACTATGGGAGCCTTACTTGCCTTTATGCTTAAAAGTTTTTCTAATAAACAATCATCTGTAATTATGACATTGCTAATTCATATTGCTCTGCCTCACTCGTACAGCCTCTTCTCAGCAGGAAGGGTCTTTTGTCAGTAAAGACGGATGCAAAGTACCTGTTCAATTCATCCACAACATCAGCTGGGTTGTCTAACATTTTCCCACACTCAGTGCTCAAGTATTCAATCTGATTCAATTTTTTTCATTTTTTTATTCCTTCCACATACATTAAAAATTGCTTGTCTCCCATTCTTTGCTCTCTTAGCCAATGCTTTCTCATATGCAGCCTTGGCCTCACTGACCTTATTTGTAGTACTATTACAGATGAACTTGTATCTATTATAGGCATCAGCACTCTTCATCGCCCTGTAACTGCCCATGCTATCTTTTTCTGTTCTATTTGACCAGCCAGCTCCACAGTCATCCATTTCAGCATCCTCCTCCTCCTGCAAATATTTTCTTAAAGGTATGTATGTGTTCATGGCTTCTGTAATTTTTTATTTAAAAATATTCTATAATTCAAATGTATTCGCCATCCCTCGGCAATCCGCAAATTCATAAATGCCACATAGTGCCTTAAACTGGCAAAGTCTCTTCTTCTGAAGTTAAACTCACATGCCTTTACCTTTAACTATTGCAGCATCTTTCTTCATCTTCCAACTGATGATGTATGTACTTCCTGACAATTGTTCCTGTGATGTCATCTGTGGTGACATCACAGGAACAATTGTGGCCTCATCATTACTAATGATGAGACCAAGAATATTCTCGCCCCTAGTACTTTCTCTAACATGCTGGTACAAATAATAATCATCTAGTTTATTTTAAAAAGTTCTTCCCCATTGTAAATTTTCCTCCCACTTATTAATATCAAACTGGGGCAGATTAAAGTCACACATAATAAGATTTTCACACTTGCTTGTCCATGCCATCTGCACGTAAAGACACTTGTCATATTCTTTGCAATCTTCTGGTCTGTAGTTTACTCCCACTTTCAATGTTCTTTTGCTTCCAACTAACTCACGCCACACAGATTCTATGCTGACAGACGTAACTGCAGACTCATAAAAAGCTCTTTTCACACTCAGGCTGCTTTGGATAAAAAGCATGACCCCTCCATCCCATCTATCTTCTCTATCTTTCGTAAATACATTATACATACCGTAGTGGAACTCATCATCATCAATTTACTTGTGGCACCACTTTTCTGTTAGCCCTATTATATCAGCAATAGGTGGTAGATGACTTTCATCTGGTGAAATACCACCACTTTGCTTATTGGGGGCTTGAAGTGGTGAAACCCATGTTTAGTCTCTAGAGCAAAGTTTCCAGCACCCGCCTCCGCCCATACTTCTCCTTCAACCCATGCACGGTACTAAGTACTATAGGTTTTAATACCTTTTGTGTTTGGGGTTTTCATAAAAAAATCAGTTGTCCTAACCAGGAGTTCAAATTCTGCCATTTTATTGAAAACACTCCTACATTACTGTAGACACAGTTCAAGCCAAGTAATCTTCTATAGTTTATTACCCTGACATACCCCTTCAAGTTATTTAGGTCTGTATCCCAAGCTTTATCTTCTCTCTCATTTGAAACAATACTAACCTCAAAACATCAACATCAGCTCTTGTGGCAACAATTAAAACATAAAACTAAAATATAAAATAAAAGGAAAAATAGTTTAATAAATAAATAAACAAACAATTAAATAAAAATAAATAAATAAGGATTGTGTTATGTACATAAAAAATGGGCTTACATCTGACTTGCGAATGAATCGACTTATGACTGTATAATATAGGATTAAAATAATAATTAAAAGCAATAAAACAAAATTTGCTTACAAATGTAAGATGTTAGCGTCGCTGGAGCTTTCAGAAGATGGGTGGCATCTTAAATACCAAAGATGTACTACAATGACATCTTTGCTCCACTACAAAGTTGTACTAGTATATTCAAGTTACAAGTGGGAATGACTTTAAGAATGATAAACAAATGCAAGGTGAATGTAACAGTGTTCTAATTCTGATGGTATGCTCTGCACATGCTATATGCATATAGGAAATCATCTTAAATCATTAATCAACTTTTGAGCCAACTGCATTGTAATAGCAGGTGTGGATAATCGATGGTCACTGCACCTTCTAGGCAGATCTTGTGTAATCAACAATCATCCTTTATAGTACCAAAATGCTCTTCACTATGATGATCTTTTTCTTCTACCCTGTCTGACTGTCATAACATGTCTCACAATCTAAGCACTGACCCTTACTACAGTATTTCCCCTTCCTCATTGGTTGCTCTGCACAGGCTTTTGGTAACACAATGTTGGTAACTCCTCCCTTTCCACAGAGCATATAGAAATTCTAGAAATTTGTGTGAAATGGTATTGGGAGATGATCTCACTTAACAGATAAATTCAGTGGAGAATTACAATCACCTTTTAAACCACCCATGTTCCTCAATGAAGTAATGCAACATCCTCTAGGGCTGAAGGTTCAACTGGAATTTGAAGGTTTATCACCCATATACTGAAGTCTGCCTTTCTTATGAGAGAATACATTACAAGCATATTTATTACCTTATATATAACAAAGCTCTAGCTATATTATCTTTGTGTGCTAGAGCATGGACCAAATTATAATGCATAAATTAGCCACACATATGGATTTCCTCTAGATATTAGTTCTTATGGCTCTTATGCACAGGTTATCCTTCTTCCACCACATCTAAAAATGGTAGGGCATCATCCATTGCCATCTGAGAGGTAAATTAGATATAGGAAGATAAATAATTAATGGAAGAATTTTCAGAGATTCATCTTTAGCTGGAAAATTCCAAATGGCATTACCAGACTTTTCTTCAAATTATTGGTAATTAATTAATGTATATTACTTGATGCAGAAATTATCCATGTCATTATGAAATACAATACGAGGTATCCTTTAAAGTTCTTTTATTCATTTATTTTTTCCATTTTATTCAATTACATAATATTAGTAGTAGTGCCATGTGATGCAAGAAAGCAAGTGTATGAGCTTATGCAGCATCAGCCAAAAAAAAAAAAAAAACCACACCATTCCCTCCAAATGCCTGTCCAGTTCCTCCTTAAATTTATTTAACCTATCAACTTCCACAACGACAGATGGAAGTTTGTTCCAGCAATTAACCACCCGCTGGCTAAAGGCAAATTTCCGCACATCTATTCTACACCTGTCTTTTCTTAATTTGAATTTATGCCCCCTTAGGTTCGTAATCTGAACAAGTGGAAGGATCCCATTAGAATTCAGTGTGCTCAACCCATTCAAGGCCTTATACACCTCAATCAGATCTCCACACAGGTGCCTAGTCTCCAGCCACTGCAGTTTGCAGAACTTAAGCCTCTCTTGGTAAGAGGATCCCTTCATTCCCCTCACCAATCTTGTTGACCTTCTCTGTACATGCTCAAGCAAATCTACATCCTTCCTAAAATGAGACCTCCAGGCCTGTAAGCAGTACGCAAGGCGTGGGCTGACCACTGCCTTATACAGAGGGACAATCACCTCCTTTTCCCTGCTAGCAAAATTCCTATATATCATTGACAAAACCCCATGACCTGCCCTGGCAGCCTGTCTGCACTGCTCAGAAAACTTCATATCTGACTGCACAATTACTCCCAGGTCTTTTTCATTTTCTACCACCTTAGGTGTAGTACCACACAGTTGGTACGTTTCTCTGGGGTTACTTCTACCCATATGCAGTACTTTGCATTTGTCAAGGTTAAACTTCAGTTGCCACTTCTTAGCCCATCTGCCCAAATTATCTAGATCCTGTTGCAGTAGCACACTGCCATTACTGTCATTAACAACCCTGCCAACCTTTGTATCATCTGCAAACTTCGACACTAAGCCTGATATACCTTCATCAATATCATTGATAAATATAAAACAACAGAGAACCCAACACCGAACCCTGTGGGACTCCACTAATAACATTAGTCCACAAAGAGCAGCACCCATTAATTACTACCCTCTGTCTTCTCCCACTCAACCATCCTTTTATCCATTGTAACAACTTACCCTTAATACCATTCTGCTCCAATTTGTACAATAGTCTTCCATGCGCAACAGTGCCAAAAACTTTCCTGAAATCCAAATACAGCAAACCCCCGCTATTCGCGGTATCTGTATTCGTGGTTTCGCGTATTCGCGATCGCCGATTTAATATAAAATGAAACCTGAAAAAATGTGAATTTTAAAGCGCCGTGAATATTTTCCGCCATAAAAAAACATGGGCGTGGCTAAAATTATCTTTCCCGGTCAAAACAGCGCTCAGTAGGTGGGGGGGAGGGGTGAAAAAATCGCGAGCGTGGATGTTTCTCGGTAATCCTTGTTCAGTATGTGTTAGTCATGGAAGGTTTCGTCGTTTGCTTTTAATTTATATGCTTATAAACTGAATAAATTTATCAATTTATAAATTGATATGCTTACAAAAATGATAAATCTACCGTTTTGCAGTGTAAAACAGACTTTTTCGAGTGCGTTAACGGAAGAAAGTGACTTTATTGTGGACAAGTTCTTTCTAACCCCTACAAAAATATGGCTACGAATAAAAAGAGAAATGTGAAAATATCAAAGAAGGTGATAACATTAGCGAATAAAATTGAGTTATTAGACAAAATTTCTAATGGTGAAAGTGTCTCCTCAGTGGCAAAACATTATAAAATCAATGAGTCAACGGTACGATCAATCAAGAAATCGGAAGAAAAAATCCGCCGTAGTGTCCGTGAAAACGCGCTAATTGCTTCAAAAATTTGCTCTGTAACTCGTGATGTTAAATTAGAAAAAATGGAAAAGGCTTTAAATCTGTGGATAGAAGACCGAACTCGAAATAAAATTCCGTTAAGTTCACTCATCATTCGCGAAAAGGCAAAACTCCTCTACCAACACTTTAGCGAAACTGCTGATAGCACTGGCGGGATGTTTTTTTTTGCTAGCAAAGGCGCTGGTTTGAAATTTCTAATAAATATTACATTTAATATTAAATTGTTTCTTATTTTCATTTCGATGCTATATGCTTGCATTTCACTATGTACTGTCTATGTACATGTCATATTATGAAGGTACATATAATACATACATAGACAAAATTTTAGACTAGTTTTTCTTATATATTTCATACTTTGGAACGGAACCCCTTTATTACTATGGGAGCCATAACTCAGTATTCGCGTTTTCGGTATTCGCGAATTTCTCAGGAACGTAACCCCCGCGAATAGCGGGGGTTTACTGTATATGATATCAAAATTAATTTTTGCATCCAGGTCCTTTGTAACCACATCATAATATTCTATCAAATTTGTCAGACAAGACTTTCCCTTAACAAACCCATGCTGTGTCTGAATTATTGCTGCAGTCTTGTCTAGATGATCCTGCAATGCATCTTTAACCAGTGACTCAATTATTTTACCCGGAGCAGAAGTTAAACTAACTGGTCTGTAATTATTCGTGTCACCCTTCAATCCCCCTTTGTGAATTGGGGATACATTTGCTCATCTCCAGTCCGTGAGGACCTTCCCTGAGTTCAAGGATGCTTGTTTGTTTGTTTGTTATTTGGTTTTTAGGAGCATTAACAACTAAGGCCATATTGCTCCGGGAATATGCGGTGGTCATTCCCTGACCTTTCCGCATCCTCCGTATTTGGTGGTGACGGGCTCGAACCCCGGTCTAATCAAGAAGCGTGTGCTACGCACTGCTGCTCCTTCCCACCTAGCTACGGAGGCGGCTAGTTCAAGGATGCTCTCATTATTATGGCTAAGGGTTTGCTTAGTTGCTTTGCTGCCTCTTTTAATATAACTGGATAGATACCATCCACCCCAGGCGCCTTTCTTATGTTTAACTTCAACAATTTCTCCTCCACTTTGCTCTCAGTTATTACAAAATCATTAAGCACTCTGCTACAATTTGATAACCTTCTGCCATTTTCAAACCTTAATAACTTCTCATGTGTGAATGTAGATGCAAAATACTCATTTAGTTTGTTTGCTATCTGAGCAGGACCATCAACAGTGGAACCATCGATATCAAGTGGACCAATCAGATCCATCCCCTTCCTTTTAGAGTTTATATAAGTAAATAAATCCTTGCTGTTTTTCTTAACATCTTTTGCCAAAGATTTCTCGTAATCTGCCTTCGCCTACCTAACCTCATTTGTGACCTGATTACAGACTAGCTTATATCTGCCTTATATCTTCTGAGTCGCTTGATAATTTATATGCATCCCATGCATTTTTCTTCTCTGTCACAAGTCTGATTAGTTCATTTGATAACCATTTAGGCCTAAACCTTGAACAATATTTCTTAATAGGTATTAAGAATTTTAGTAGCATCCACGATTAATTCCTTGAATGCTTCCCACTTAGAATTTACTGTTGGTAACGTCGTCAGTTGATCCCACTGTACAGAATTTAAAAACCGTCTGAGACCACTTTACTCCCCTTTACAGAAGTAAAAACCCTTTCCTTTACCCCCGATGGTACTTATATCTTTAAGTAAATCCCACACCAGTACACTGTGATCACTGCCACCTAGTGGTTCCTTTATCTGCAAATTCTTAATACATGAATGATCACTGCTGATAACCAGATCAAGAATATTACCGTCTCCGGTTGCCTCTCGAACATGCTGCTACAGAAAACAATCATCCAATAAATCCAAAAAATCTTACTAGTATGTGAGTGACCAACCCACAAGTTCCAGTCAATATCTGGGAAGTTGAAATCCCCCATTATAAGACATTCTGATTTACTAGCCCACTCTATTTCTCTGTACAATTGTTCATTGTACTCATTTGAGTCATTAGGCCTATAACACACTCCTACTCTTATTTTTGCTTTTGCAGTGCTTATGTCACACCAAACTGACTCAACAGGGCACTGTTCATCTATATCAACTGGATGCACTTCTTTTGATTTTATGTTTTTCTTAATTAGCAGCATAATACCTCCTCCCTTCCTATCCTGTCTATCCTTTCTGTACACATTTTACTCCCCAAATTCCAGTTCTGCATTCCTTATATCTGTGTGACACCATGTCTCTGCTATCCCAACAATATCCACCTTTGATGTCTTGACCAGTACTTCAAATTCATCAAATTTATTTACTATACTTCTAGCATTGGTATACATGTACCTATTCTTATTCTTAGTTACCCTAACACATCCCATATACCCACCTGTTTCACGATGACTGCCATCATTCCCTGAAACCCCCAGCACTCCTCGTTCCAGGTCACTACTTATTCTAATAGAAGTTGTGCAAGAATCACCTTCACCTCTTGCTGCGCTACTTTTAACCTTTTAGTCTGTGAATCTCCCCAAGCTAGGTTTTCCGACCCACCTAACACTGCCTTGACAGCATCAGCAAATATTCTTGCACCCTTTCTATTTAAGTGTATCCCATCCCTGTAGAAGCAGTCTCTCCTGTTAACAAGCACAGACCACGCTGAAAAAGATTCTACCCCTTGAGCCTTGCACAATCTTTCCAGGGCCGAATTGATTGACAAGGCTCTCATCATGTATTCCCTCCTATCATGTCTGGGCAGAACTGCAGACACTTTCAAATTTAACTCTGACTCACGACTTTTTTGCAATATTGACCTGTACTTGTTAAGTAAATCTGCAGATCTCCTACTCTTAATGTCATTGGTGCCAACATGTACAACAGTATCACCTTTTGTGCCCTTAAAAGATGATATATGCTTTACGACGCCATCAACTTTTGCCCCTGGCAGACATACCCTGGTCCTGTTCCATCTATCCTTTTTACACAATATATTTCCTGTCTCCCTGACAATAGAGTCACCAACAATAACTAGTTCCTTTGGGACCAGCACATTCTGCCTTGGAGATTGCTGCTGTGTTGCCTGATGCCCAGGAGCTAATGTGATTAGCTCCTGGGCATCAGGCATTAGTTAATGTGAACTCTTCATTTCTTGACCTGGTTGAAGATGACTACAAAAGCAACATATCAACTTATACAAATTAACTACGACAGGAGTTACATCAACTAACAAATTTCATTAAGAAACAAATTCTTTAAAAAAAACAAGACATTTAAACTAACCTAATATTTTAACAATAAATGCAACTATGATATATAACACAGAATACTCAATAACGATTACCAGCAATAGCACACTAAACTACGAGTCATTGGTGCTACTTATTAAAAAAAAGGGGGGGGGGAGAAAATATAAGTACTGAAATTAAGATATCAAAAAATTAAATATGTAAACACCTGTAAAATATGTATCAAGTCCAGATATATTTTTTCACTTAATATTGTAAACACAACATGTGGTTGCTATACTTAAACATGAGCCCCTAACATGACTAACATAACTATTAAGCACATTGAATTCAGTACATCGGTAACTTTAAAAAAATCTGTTTATTAAAAAATAAAATAAGCCCAACTAAAAGATGGAAGGACACTAAACTTATAATGTTTCTCCACTCTGTACAGGTAGTACAAAAGTCATCTGCCAAATCTTTCCTGATTAGGAATCTTCAGTAAACCTTTAGAATAGCCAGTGGACTCTACAAGGTCAGTGACTGAGGACTGGGTCTCAGAAAAGGATATTAGCAATCTGTATTATTTTCAATAGCTCAAAGGTTGAATCTACAGCTATCCAATATAGTTTTAGTTATATACACAGATGTAAGGTGAAGGTTCAACTATCTTAAAGTATCATTAGTAATTTTATTACACATACAAATTTATGTAAAAAAAAAAAAAAAAAAAAAAAAAAAGGTAGCCAATGCTTGGAAAGAAGGCAAATACTTAGGAAGGTTCCTTCTTCAACCCATTTGGGTTCATTTTTCAAATGTTTGCAAACAGAAATACATACTGATTAACTTGGAGGATGGATCCACATGTCCACACACAACACTATCATGGTACTGCTGAGTGTCAACAAATTTTGATATTGTGCAATCCCCCCCCAACAATCTATGGGATGTGGGTGCAATAACTGTGTTCAAGGAGACTGGACACACACACACACACACACACGCAATTTCCTAGCTCTTCCTTGAATTTATTCAAACTGCCCACTTTCACAACAGATAGAAGTTTGTTCCAACAATCAACCACCCACTGTCTGAAGGCAAACCTATGTGCATCTATCCTGCAACCATCCTTCCTCAATTTGAATTTATGCCCCTTCGTGTGTATAGTCTGGGTAAGAGAAAGAATGCTATAACAGCATTGAGCTTGTTCAATCCATTCAAAGCCATAAACCCCTCAGTCAGATCACCTCACAGGTGCCCAGTCTCCAGATGCCAAAATTTGCAGAAGTGAATCCTTTATTGATAAGGGCACCCCTTTGTTTCCCTCTCATCAATCTTGTTGCCCTTCTTTATACCCACTCCAGCAGTTCTACATCCTGCTTAAATGAGATCTCCTGATCTGTATGCGGTACTCAAGATGTGGCCTGACCATTGCTTTATACAATGAGATAATCACCTTATCCCTGCTAGCAAAATTCCTGTATATCATTGACAAAAATCCATGAGCTCTCCTGGCAGCCTGTCTGCATTGCCCAGAAAACTTCATATCTGTGACTGCATAATTATTCCCAGTTCTTTTCAATTTCCACTACCCTGAATGTAGCAGAGATGGGGGGAACCCCCGGTGCCATCAGACAACTAACACACTTTATCCTGAGTGTAGTACACACAGTATGTTAATATGGGATAACTGCTACCCATATGCAATACCTTGCATTTGTCATTAAACTTTAGCTGCCATTTTCTCAGTCCGTCTGCTAATTTTTTTTTTTTTTTTTTTGATCTTGTTGCAGTAGCTTACCTTGATTACTGTCATTAACCACTCTGCCAACCTTTGTATCATCTGTAAACTCAATATCATTAATAAATATAGAAAACAACAATGAGCCCAGCAGTGAACTCTGGGGGTACTCCATTAATAACTACAAAGAGAAGTGTCCATTAACAACAACACTGTCTTCTCCCACTCGGCCACCCCCTTTATTGAATGAAGCATATTGTATTCTTATAATGCATTTAAAATTACTACTTTTATCATAAAAGAAAATCTACAAGCACTAAATAGAAAATAAACTCTTCAACATGAATGATAACATCTACACAGCTTATTGATAACCAGTCTGCTCTATTACCTCTTTCATAGTACATGTTTAAACAGCTGTTCTCACTGAATATATTATAAAATGTGACTTCCATAACATCATATGAATCACCGTTTTGTTACAGTAGCAAGTGAGAATATCCATTCCATGCGTTAAACACATGCAGTACTTGCTTTACTTTTGTTTTGTGTACAAGAAAAGTTCCCCCTGAATCCAAGGATGCTCTCATTATTATAGTCAAAGGTTTCATTACCCCTTTTGTTACTGTTTTTATAATTGAACAGAACTGATCAGTCCGGGTGCCTTGATTTCTTTTAATTGTATCACTACATTGGATATATAAGCATTATACAAAACAGAAAATTCAGACTAGACTTTACCACATGTGAAATACAATAATCCCTTGCCAAACACAGATCTGCAATAATGCAGTGTTGCAAGAGAATTATCAAAAGACAATCAAAGGGATTATCAAACACAATCAAAAGACATTGAAGTTTCAAGAGCAACTGCTTGAGTTTCATCAAACGTTTCCACTGATGGGTAACATTATTCAGTATATCACCAATGGACACGACAGAACCCATATTGGCGATCATTGATCAGATGGAAGGTTTACTGTGGATTCCAGAGAAATATGGACCAAAAAAAATTAATAAAAATTCAACACTTTCATTAGCAGGAGAGAAAAAAAAAAAAAAAAAAAAAACACAAACAAACCTTAAACAATGTCTAATAATTTTAACTTGAGAGATGTGTGGAGGGTTTCAAAGAACCTGAAAAATTTAGCAATTTCATACTCTTCATCCTTCTGTCCACACACTGAAACTTCCAATACCTTTCAATAAAAGTAACTGCTTTGATTTCTCCACTGAAAATTCCAGAATCATTGTTAATTATTAAACAAACAGGAAAAATGCAGGATAAGTAAGACATTCTACTAAGCCTTTTTAGTTTTTCGCTGATGTAAAGTGGTAGTTATCCTTACTAAGGCTCTCTTCTGAAAGAAGTCATTTCATTCACTGAATTTTTTTAGTATGAGGTACAGCATGGGCTAGCTGATTCACTTAGTAAAGACAACTACATGTTCCCTCTTGGGGAACATCAGAAATAGAAAAGGAAGAGACTATAACTGTTTCTTTGCATGCAAAAAAAAAAAGAGTGTCCCCTCACAATGAACTGTATTTTTTTTAATTATTATATTAATTCTCTTGTATGTATTGCATCTACTAACAAAATTTAAATGAAATTCATTTACTGGCAGCTGCATTATAAATTGCAAAAACTGGTGTCAGACACAAAACACCACATTGCGCAGTGGATTAAAACAAAACAAAACAAAACAAAAACAATTTGCATTACTCAGCAAGAATTGTTTTTTGAATACAACACCACATCACCTTTCCCAGATGTGTATTTGATCATGTAATAAAATTTCAAGAAAAAAATATCTCGAATGGTACCAATGTTATAAAGTGGTGCAAAACTGAAAACTTCATATCCACTATTATCTTGCATGCAAAAGAAGGTGGGTGGCCTTTACTAGCAAATCAATGCTGAAGATGTGAACAGTTGTATTTAGCCAGAACAGCCAGGCAGTGTATGGAATAAAATTTCCATTTATTTAAACTAATAACTGTTATGCATGCATTTCCCAATAACTTAAAAAGATATTGTCAACTAAGGCTGAACCAGGGATAACAGTGTTTGTCTCCAAGTTGGGCATAAGGCCAAGCATAATCTCCGAATGGAAAAGAACGTTCCCCACGATCAGCCTAATGCAGTAATGTGCTTTAAATGTATTTAAGTCCTCCATTAATATCCATTACAATCCTTTATAACAATACTGCACTGAGTTAACACAACTAAGTTACTGGGGGAATGCAAACATAACAGTTATGTTTTTAAATGGAAGTTTTTCAAAATTCCATATACTGCTTGAATGTTCACTCAGACTAAATACAACTGTTCACATGTTTGGCACAGGTTCACTAATAGGGGCCACCTGATGGCTGACAAGAAGCCAGTAAGCTTCAAAACAACTGTCCTGGCAGTGTCTCAGACTTTTAAATGCATAGCAGATTCACCTATTGGGTGATACCATGGATAATGGTAATTATCTCTAAGCTGGATATAATTCCAAGCTTAACTGATCTTTGGAGAAAACAGAACATTCAATCAGCCTAATGGAGTAATTAAATCTGTCTATACTGAAATCCTGTATACCCACTCCGCCCCGCAATCCTATATAACAGGGGTGGCCAACTTAATTTGTGATGCGATCTACTTTTTTTCTTCAAAATGTGCCACGATCTACCATCTCAAGAATTTCATTGCACATAGTTAATAAAGTTAATCAACACATATTAAAAATGTTGTTCATAAATTTTAAAATTAAATACAATTCAGAATTCTTATTTTAAATTCATACATATTTAAATTTTTAATTTATGTGAAGTTTATGTCTTCATGTTATCTGCCAAACTTTCAAAATCGGGGATATAAGTGATAAGGCCAACCGTAAAGAATCTTCTGTATGCAAGTCCATAAGAGTAGAGCGATTCTTTGTCTTTGCTTGTTTCAAATACAAAAAGGCCGATTCACATAGATATGTGGAACCAAAACAGGAATTTAAAAGTTCACTGCATTGTTTTACATTTGGGTACTTTTCTCAGTAAACATATTTCCAAAAGCCTTTTCTGATGATCTGGCTTTTAGGAAGATATCGTTTTGCAATGTAATAATTTCATTTTTAAGTGATATTTTCTCCATGTGAAAAATCTCAGTGATTTTTTCTGCAATTTGTTTTGTATCTAAGTCGACATTAAATGGATAAGAAATATATTGAACAATGTCTCCAATTGTTTTAAAATCACTGAATCTGGTTTCAAAATCATCCACAACTTTCTCGATTTCAGAAACATATTTCTCATTACTAAATTCAAACACAGGATATTTTTGCGAACAATCTTGCACATCTGCAAAATGATTGAATTTTTTTTCTTGAGATCCTTAGCCATTGCCAAAAATTGATATTTATATGCAGAAATACTACTAATCATGTCACCCACTTTTAATTTTTTCCTTGTAATTCCAAATTCAGATCATTTAATTTACTGGTAAAATTTACCAAAAAAAGCCAGATCACACAACCACTCTGTATCTTGTAGCTGCTGATAAACATCTCCCATTTGATCAACAAATTTTTATATTTCATTCAGCAAATTTCAAAATCTCTGTAGAAACTTACTCCAACTCAGTCACCTCACTTCTGTGTGTAATATCAGATATGGTTCATTTTCATCAATTTGCATTTTGAAAAGTCTCCTTTGAAGAGATTGTCCTCTGATGGAATTCACAATTTTGAAAGCTATGTCCATAACACTCTTAGTATTTAACCTTTTGCTGGCTAATACGTGTTGGTGGATGATACAGTGGTAACTCAAAAAATCTGAGAATTCTTCATCCTTTTGGCACAATGCGATGAATCTGTTAAGATGCCCCGTCATTGCTTTAGCTCCATCTGTTGTTATTGATACGAGCTTAAATAGTGGTAATTTCATTTTTTCAATAAAATTTTTGAATGCGTTAAATATATTAAGACCTCTAGTTCTTTCTTTTAATGAAACCATATCCAGCAGTTCTTGTCTAGTGGCAGAATCATCGAAAATCATGAGAATAAAAATGAGCAATTGAGCTGTATCACTAAAGTCTGTAGATTCACCCAGTTGTAAAGAAAAGGCCACGCAATTAGCAATATGAGTACGCAATTGTTCGCTCACATTTTTTACTTATTTTTTTGATGCATCACAACATGGCATTTCAAGATAATTGCAGATCTTGAAGTGCACTTTTAATTTCATTTTTGTTCTTAATTTTCAAAAAGAGAATCTGTTATTTCTAAAAATGCGTCTTTGATGAATTGACCATCAGAAAATGGTTTGCATTTTTTTTTCAAGAAGATGACTCACTTTTAACAATGCTTCAGTTACTGTTTTAGATTGTAAATTAGGTGTCATGAAATTTCGTTGTGCGAATAATCTGCCTATAAGTTCTTTTCACTTATTTTTTCTAAGGTCATTGGTGGAAAATCTGATTGGTATTTACCATGGAGTGTGTTGAAGTGCCTTTCTAAATTTCCTTTTTTGGATATAGCCACAGAAGCATTGCAAATCAAACAGAAACATTTTTCTTTTATTATTAAAAAAAGTATTCTAGTTCCCACCCTTGATGAAAATGATACGTTTTACTCTTTTCGTAGTATTCAGTCCTTGTATAGCATGATAGTTGTGTTCCAAGAAACCCTAGTGCAATGCAAAATCGTGCAATATAAATAACAGGCCCTATGGGAAAAATAGGGTTAGGTGCTGACCACCCAAGATTGAACACACACTTGTAACCAAAACATTACCAACACAATAAATAACCGTAATAAAATACTTACGTATTTTATTTCGACTATTAGGTAATAAAATATTGCTAATGCTTTTGCTTCTATAGTAAGCAAACTTGTTCTTTGTTTGATTTTCTATCCAAACAGATGACAACGGTTCCATCTCTTCCAATTCTTTGCGTCTTGATCTAATGGATTTTATTACACTTTGAGTTGTTCCTGCTATGAAAGTTGTTATTATTTTCTCTGCATTCTTTCTAATTCTTGGCATTGCCTCATTTAGGCCTGTAGCACGTGCAATATCACATGGTCTTTCATTTCGCTCAAAGTGTTTCACAATTTCATATTTTTTCTCTATTGACAAAGGTGGACTGGCCATAAGCCTTACCGGTGAAACCCCAGTGGGCTGGAGGCCAGTGTGATTTTGGTCATAAATACTAGTATGAGGCCGCTACAAATTTTCCCGGGTAAGAATTTTTGACCCAGTCTGCCTCTATCAATATTGCTTTTCTTTTTCTCTCTGAATCTGTAGTGTCTTCACCAGGATGCTTCCTTTTCACACCTTAAGTATTTTACTCATTTTTAGGGAATAAAGCACAATTACAAAATGAAGAGGCACACTTGATACACATAAACAAAACTGCGTGTGTGTAGCAATTGAATAAACAACACCGTAAAGGCAGAGATGCACTATTGACACCTCATTAGCTCACATTTTACTAAAGCACATTTCTGGGGGTACATTTCTGGGGGTTACTACCCCCAGAAATGTGCTGGAAATAAAATTTCCAGTTGCATTCCTGCTAGTAAACTCGATCTAATTGCATTTACGATAATACCGATAGCTGGAATTGTGTGGGTTTTTACGTTATTATGGTGAAATGTGTTTCCCCTTCACTGATATAAAAAACAAATACATTTTCAGAATCTTCTCTTCATTCCTATCGTGTTGCGTTCAGTTGGGGTGATTCCGCGTTCGACTGCCATTTCTTGTAAACACAGGCGAATCGTGCATAAGCGAATTCGGTTCGTGTTATACATGATATTGTTCTCCTATTTATAAATCGTGTATGATCGAATTCGTGTAGTGTAAACACGTGTTATACGAGGACTGACTGTATTCATTTAAAATCGAAGGGTATTAAATTAACGTATAAGTACTTTCCAGTTATTAATATTAAGTAAGCTAAATAAGAATTCGACACATACACTATGCTCTCCACAACGTAACTGTGTAAATTTTCACTAGACAAGCCTAGCAGCTGCATGGCAACGGGAGTAGTCACGTGGTTCAGCGGATTTGTAATAAACGTATACAGCAGGGTGGATAATAATAATAATAACATCTAGATTTTGACTAATCTATTTTTATATATATTTAAAATTTCTCGTGATTGACTGAAATTAAAGCCACAATCGACTGGTATATAACAATATTATCAGTTTTTTTTGTTATGAAAATAGTTTGGAAAAAACTTGTTAATTTTTTATTTTAAAAATTTGCATCTATACCAGCTGGGGTGGTGAACGTTATTTGGTAAATTATTTGCTGAACTGTTTGCTAAAGTTTAGAAGTCAATTAAATTTTAATTTGAAAGTAGAGCTAATAAGAGCACATGTATTAAAATAGTACAAGTGGATAATAGTTACAAAAAAAATATGTATAGTATCTGGTATATAGTATTTAAAACTGTAATATAGGATGTAGTGTTGAAAAGAAAAAAAAAAAAAGAAAAATATTGATTAACTGTCACTCCTTAACCCAAAGGTGGTGGTGACAGCACCCAAAGAGTAGCAAAAGCAGTTGTAGGTCACCTGACAGGTGCCAAACTTTCTGTTTAAGTTATGGAAAATGGTTGGTTTTTTTTTTTTTTTTTTTGAATGAAGCTTATTAAACAGTCAACACAGGCAACCCCCATATAACACAGTACTTCTAAACATGGTTTTGCACTAACACGACTGATAAATTGTGGCAATCCTTGCACAACATGGTACTTAAATAATACAGTTTTGCTCTAAAATGGTTAGAGAATTCCAGCAAACCTCCCATAACACGGTATTTTTGAGCTTTTGTGTGTGGGGAATGCTATTATGCTGGATGTAATTTTTCAAAGTTTCCGTTCTTTTTTGTGAATCCTCGCAGTTGACTCACTAGTCATTATGCAAAAAAAAAATTACTGGGATTTTGACTTTTACTTTCCCAACAAAAAAAATTTTGTTGGGAAATCCCCGCGTTAGGTTCTGTGCTATTGAACTTGTGCTTATTTGAGATCATTTGAGAACTGGCCAGAGTCAGTTCATTCAGGAAATATGGTTGAACCAGCAGAAAAAGGAATCGGTATGATAGTAGAACTTAAGTCGGTCAGAGGGGAAGGTTTTGATGATGTGACTACTAAAGACGTTCAAGAATTACTGGATAAAAAAAGAGGCTGGTGAAGTGGATTTGGTGGAAATGGCATCGAAGGTAAACCAAATCAATTTAGAGAATGATAGCGCAGATGAAAATGCTGAAATTCCAAATTTTATAATAAAAAGCATATGGGAAGGCATAAACTTAGCCGAGCAATTAGAATCTTATTTTTTGAATGCAGATCCTTCGATTGAAAGGAGCACAAAGTTCAAAAAGGATCTTCAAACATGCTTAGCTTCATACCATGAAATTTATAAAGATCTATCAAGCAAAAGCAAACAAACCCAGATTACTGATTTTTTAAAGAGAGCAGAAGATAATTATTAAAAAACTAGAAAATATATTATTTATCTATTTGATACTATTAGTTACTTCCATTTACAGGTTTATTTCACATATGTAGTTAAACAACTATGTATGTTGGTTTCCTGCAGTGTAACAGCTATCGGAAACAAATGAAGGCAAGAGTGTAGATGTTTACTGAACTAGTGAGAGAAGAAAAACAAGTAACCTGAAACTTTACACAAACACAGAACTGCTTATTTTTCAGTATCATGCTACTTTTCAAGCAAAAAGCTAAATAGCTGCAAAGATGGTGATGAGTCATCACACAGGTTATTGTGCACAATTTCTGTACAAAAAATAAAAAAAACATTGATTAACAGTTAATGTAGGAATGATATTTTCGAGGGTCACCTGTCAGGTTACTACTGCAGGATTAAGAAGCTATCTAAAATCAAATTAAATTCTTTCCTTCGTTTTGCTTAAAAATTTTTGCTTAAAATATTTAAAATGCATATATTTAAATAAATTTTTTTTTAATGTTTCAAACATCACAAGTTTCAACCTCAACTGAATAATAAAGGATTAGTCAAAAATTGACTAGTCCTTTATTATTCAATTGGATAAGTAAGTAATTTTAAGAAGGCAATCTTTCTGAAACAGACAGCTATTCATCATTGGCAATCTAGAATTAATTCATAAAGTTGAGCAAAGTACATTCAAGGAAACAAACATTAGGTGGTAATCAAACAACGCAGTAATTATCACACGACACTCTTCATAGATGGTAAAGTAAAATATTGCATTTTCTCAGTAGACGTAAACACCATGATTACACACACATGTAGCATATAAAAGTTTAAGTTATAAAGTTTTGATTCAATAAGGCAGATGATTCTATTAACCAATTATGATTAAAAGTGGACCCCACAGTATTTCCTTCTGCCGTAGCTAGTTACAAAGAAATACAAATTTTTATAGTTTTCAATGTGGAATTCTACCTTTCACTAATTAAGTGGGAAATGACCTGGCATTCTTTCTAATGTTTACATATAAAAAAAATGTTTTAATATGTTTACATATAAAAAAAAATTCCGTAAGGTGTCTTATGGACAAGGACAATTATAGCATTAGAACAATTATAAACAATTTACTTACCATAGAGTCCTATATCCAGAAGATCTAAAAAAAAGAAAGAAAATTAAACAAACAAAAGAATGTAAATGAATGAATTTTTTTTTTTATTTTCAAAGAGAAAATAAAACTATCTGAAAATAAATCCTGCAAAAGTGAATTCAAAGTATTCATATCTGCAGTGAGAAAACTACACTTTTACTATTAAGGGATATTAAGATTATTATCCTAGAGGACTGTTTGAAGATAAATCTTAATGTATGTACAGTGAAACTTCTCCTAACGGACACCTCTCGTTAATGGACATCTCTCTACAACGGACATTTTCAAATTCCCCAACTCACCTCCATTGGTTTTAACGTGTTTTCAGCTTCTGTCTAGCGGACATTCTCTGTAACGGATGCGGACAGGCAATCTGCACTTTTTCGTTTAGATTAGCACTTAATTTGATCTCCCCATAACGGACTGCGGGTGAGCTGACGGCCATTTTTCTAGGAACCTTTCTTCCACGTATTGTCTCAATTGTGTGTTTATTTTCTATTTCCGATTTTCTCAATTTTATCAAGGTTTACGTCGCGGTTCTAAACCCTTTTTCGAGAATTTTAAGGCACGTTTAAAACTTCTGATGAATTCGGTGTGTGCAGGGGAATTTGGTCTGCCTTTCGTCTTTTCAGTTTTCAGTTTTGTTCAGTGTCGTGTGAAGTGCACAATGTCTTCTCGTAAACATTTAACTTTAAAAGATAAAGTCGAACTCATTAATGCGTATGATCGGCAAAAAAATAGTGTTCGCATTCTTGCTGCAAAATTCAAAATCGGGAAGACGCAGGTAAGCGACATCCTAAACAAAAAAAAAAAAAAATGAACAATTTTGGCAACGGGTTCAAAAATCATTCCCGAAAACTGTTGGACTTCAAATTGACAATGTTACGTATGAGTGGTTTTGTCGCGAATGTGCTAAAAAAATTCCCATTAATCGGCCTATTATTAGGGAAAAGGCTTTGGAGGTTCCGAAATCTATAGGAGTAAATGAGTTCAAAGCTTCTGTGGGATGGCTACACAAGTTCAAAACTCGGCATAAAATTTCTTGGAAAACCATAAGTGGTGAAGGTGGATCTGTTGATACTGGGGTTGTAACAGGGTGGACCGTCAAATTGGAAGAGTTATGTCGTGATTTTGAAGCTAAGGATATTTACAACTGTGACAAAACAGGGTTGTTTTTTAAAGCTCTTCCTGAAAAAACAGAGTCTAAAAAACGAAAAGTGCCAGGGCGGAAAAATTTCTAAGGAACGCTTGACTGTACTATTTTGTTCAAATATGCTGGGAGACTTTGAACAACCTCTTGTTATAGGAAAACCACAAAATCCTCGTTGATTCAAGGGCATAAAGTTGAATCTTTTGAATGTTGACTGGAAGTCTAATAAAAAAGCGTGGATGACACGAGATATCATGAGCGAATGGATAAGTCACTTTAACCAAAGCATGATTCATCAAAACAGAAAAATTATTCTTTTCATGGATAATGCTGCATCTCACCCGCACATTGAATTGTCCAACATTCAAATCGTTTTTCTGCCACCAAACACATCTGCAGAGTGTCAGCCCTTGGATCAAGGGATAATAAAAAAATTTAAACTTCACTACAGAAAACGTTTTTTAAGACATCTCATTGCAAACATGAACGATGTAACATGTGCGAGTGACCTTGCAAAGAAAATCAGCATCCTAGTTGCGATTCAATGGATTTCCTCTTCAGTAAACGCAATTAGAAAACAAACTGTCGTGAACTGTTTTGTAAAGTCTGGCTTCTCAAACGCAAAAATTGAAGTTGTGAACAGCAATGTGGGGCACCAAGAAGAACAAGAACTTCAACATCTATGGATAATGTACGATACTTCCGCTACAAGTGACCCTGGCTACAAATATATAGACTCGAACCTCACTACCGAAGATGGTGCTATAGATATCAACAACATCATCGATATTTTTCAAGAAGTTCCTCATGAGGATGAAGAAATGGAAGGAGGTCATTCTGTCGAAGAACATATTAACGACAAACCACCGATGAAAATAGAAGTGCTCAATCAAATCAATCGTTTAAAAATGTTTTTCACCGCTGAAGAAGATACTGAAGGACTTTCGATGGTTTCTTCACTCCAAACAAATGTTGAAAACAAAATTATCAGCCGGAAGAAGGTGCAGAAGAAAATAAGTGATTACTGTATGTATTTTTCTTAAGATAAAGTCATAATATGCATAGCACAATTGTATGTATATTATTTACAAAAATATTGTGCAAAATCTGTATATAATTTAATTTAATTTTACATTAAACGTTTAACGATTTTTCTTTCTTTCTTTTTTTTTTTTTTCTCGCTCAGACTTCTTGTTAGCGGACACTTCTCTCTAACGGACACATTTTCGTTCCCCATGGCTGTCCGTTAAAGGGAAGTTTCACTGTAATTGCTGTTTCTCAAAATTGTGATTTTTCAAGAGATTTACTGTAAAAATAAGGCACGAGGGAAGGAATAGAGCTATTTAAACAACCCTATGAAACATGATTGTAATGTCGATAAGCTGTTATCAACACATCACAATCATGATTAATATGATCATGATGCTGATATGCTGTCATCTTTTACTATATGCTTTTATTAAGAGCATCTTGCAATGCAAGTGGGAAACCTTATTTTTGCTAGCATCACAAGATGCAAGTGAAAATATAAGGTTTCATTCCCCCCTCATAGGTCATCACAGAGACTGCTGACATAAATGTTAAGAGTTCTCCCACAAATGGACCCCAGAATTACATAATGGTCATCCTCAGCCACCGAACATGGCTGATTTAAATCAACGAAAATAAAATCTGACCAATGTGCTAGATCATGCAGTGATCCAAAATTTAATTGATACAATGACAGTATATATATATATATGAACACTCTGCACCGTAAAAGAGCATGTTAGCAGATATAAAAACACTGTATATATTTACTTTTCCATTAACCTTTTGAAAATTTCAAAATAAAACATATTTCATAATAATTGGCGTTCATTTTATTCCGCTATACATAACAGGGTAAAAATTCCAATGACAATAAATGTTTTGAGGCTGAACTACAATGTAATCAACAAACATGCCTATATACAAGGTGTTGCATAACACATGGGCTGCACTTTCAAGATTGATTTAGGACATGAAAACAATAAAAAAATAAAAAAAATAATAAAAAAAGTGTGTCCAATTCTGAACAATTACTGTTTGAATTAAAAAATATCCCAAAAAAATGGCAAAAATAAGAATAAGCAACCACGTACCTAGTATAAATAAACAATTCAAAACAGTCAAATTTCTGTAACCATTCAGAATTGAACACATTTTTACATTAACTGTTTTCACTTCTTTAACTAATTTCCTATAAGTATAGCCCACAAAACATATATAAATAAATTTCTATACAAAACATGTATAGAAATTTATTTATAAGATTATTAAAAATGTTCTTACTATACACATATTTAGTAATTCAGTTTATTATTTCATGTAATAAACTGAATATTGGACTATAATGTCCATAGTCTACCTGAAATTTAGTTTACATATATAAGGTGCATATCTCATTTCTTAAACTTGTAGTAACCATGGTTCAGATTACCTATGATAAAATCTTGAGCACAAGAAAACTCATAAAGAAAAGGAAAAAATTCTGTCCATATTCCGGGACCATCCTACAAGGCCAGAAGAAGTTACAACTGTAGTCGTGATTTCTTTTCATCATGTAGGACAGGGGTCGGTAACCTTTTTTGAGTAAAGAGCCATTTTTGATCTAATTAAAAAAAAAATAATTCGAAGAGCCGCACCTAAGCTCAAGCTGTGGAGAAGGGGGGGGTTTAAGAAATGGAATAGGGTGGGAAAGTGTTTTATTAAAAAAACTATATTTTTTGAAATATTATTTATTAATACTGAAAAAATGTAACAAACATCCAATTAGATACGAATTAATGTGACTTTTGCTGCTGAACTTCTTGAGCGAGTATCTCAATATCAGGCGAGTATGTCGTAATTTTCATCTTTAAATATTCTGAGAGACTTGCATTATTCAGATGGTTTCTTGATTTATTTTTAATATAGTTCATGTTCGAAAATGCTTGAAACTAATGCCATATTCACATTGTTACCGGTGCCCGCTGCACTTGTCATACATGCAGGCTAAAAGTTAAAGAGCCACAGTTACATGTTCAAAGAGCCACAGGTTGCCGACCCCTGATGTAGGATATCATAGCAGCCACACAATCTGCTCACTTCACAATGAATCGCACATTTTTGTGGCCTTGTGGATTCAAGCACAATGTGCAAGACTGTATATAGTCTTAAAAAGGATCTAAAATGCAAGCATAATGGTGATTCTGCCACAGCTGATCTCAAATATAAAACAAGTAAAACATTCATTAGGGAGAGTGACCACTGTCAGGTTAAAGGAAAGAAACAGACATAGTATAAAAGAAAAGACCATGATCTCAAAAACAGATGACAATAACCTGTTTCTTTAAATTTAAACACACAGTACACTAAAAGGGTTCCATCAAGTTATTCAAGTTTAATCTCTAAATTTGTAGATGATACAAAGGTTGGTTGGATGGTTAATGACAGTAATCAGGGTATGGTACTGCAACAAGATCCAGAAAATTAAGCAAAGTGACAAATGAAATTTAACATTAACTGTAATTAGCTTAAAATGTACCAATTATGTGGTATCTCAAATGAGTTGTTGTTTTTGGTTTTTAGGAGCATTAGCAACTAAGGCCATATTGTTCCGGGGATATGCGGTGGTCATTCCCTGATCTTTCCACATCCTCCGTATTTGGTGGTCACGGGCTCGAATCCTGGTCTAATCAAGAAGCGTGTGCTACGCACTGCTGCTCCTGCCCACATTGGCTACGGAGGTGCCCCCTCAACTGAGTGCAGTGAGAATGCAGATCTGTGGTAATTGTGTACTTGGATATGATGTTCTCTAGACTGTCAGGACAGCTCAAAGGGTTTTGGCAATGATATACAGGAGTTTTGCCAGCAGGGATAAGGAGTCTGAAAGCTGAATCTGCACAAGAATGTGGATCTGTTGGATTGCATTCAGAGAGGAGCAACAAGATTAGTGAGAGGAACAAAACCCTTACCAGGTGCTGCAAATTGCAACATCTGGAGCCTAGGCACCTGCAAGGAGATCTGACTTAGATGTTTAAAGCTTTGAATGGGTTGAGTAAATTCAATGCTGATAGAATCCTTGTTGAGACTCCATACAAAAGGGACATAAATTCAAACTGATATAGGATAGATGTGCAGAAGTGAACCTTCAGCTAGTGGGTAGTTAACTGTCAGAACAAACTTGAATCTGTTGTTGTGGAAGTGGATAGTCTGAATAAATTCAAGAAAAACTAGGTTTTTTCAAGAAAAAACAGGTGATATGGGATGTTCTGCCGATTTTATTTATTTATTTTTTTGTAGTATAAGCTTCCTTTCTTGCATAATTTGCCACTACTAATGCACTAATATTAATATTTATTTTTATTATATGCATATGAATGTTCATTCATTTTTTAATATAAATTTTTTTTTTCAAAAATTTGTATTCTGATGAATAAGAATATAGACTTATGGTGAGACTGAATTTAGAATATTGTATTCTGGTCTGGAAGTCACACTTAAAAAAGACAGTACTTCTAGAAAGGGTTCAGAGAAGGACACTATGATTGGCATTTAATGTAATTTAATTGGCATTTAATAACATTGGTAATACCATATGAAAAAGTGGCTTAAAAAGTGACAACAAGAAAGGTTGGTAAGCATACATCTTTGGGGGGGGGGGAATGATAAAGGTATAAAGCCCTGAAGGGAATCAGTAAAATGAATGAGGAAGCTATATTTTCACAGTAAAAGGGAGAGAGAACCAGCAGAAAGAAATACAAAAAAAATATTTGGGGAGTAAAAGAAGGCTGGACCTTTTGGGAGTAGGGATGGCATGAAAGATAGAATTTTTTTTTTTTTTGGCAGATGTAGAAAAAAAGCTCACTTCCTTACATCAGTTGGCGATACTACTCTATATGGAATTGTTTTAAGAAAAACAGGGTTTTTTCTTTTTTTTTTCCCATGATGTATCATCAAAGATTAGTGGAATTACTACTTTGCCTCAAAGGCCAAACAAAAAACTATGCTTTTTGGAAAGATGGAATCCAAGCTCTGGAGCACTATTGGTCTGACCACATTTCAGTTTTTGGGAATAACATTGAAAAATAAATAAAGTAAATAATAATAAAACTAATACATAAATTATTTGGTTACATTTGATCTTTTTATGCTTGAAACAATTTTACTTATAATATTTGAAAAATGTAATTGTACACATTTAAATATTTATTGATTTTGTAATTACTCTGCAGGGCATATATGTACTCTTTACCCAAATTTGACGCTAGAAATATTTTCCAAATATTCTTAACACTATGAATTAAGAGCAAAACTGAATATTCTATATTTTTAGTTAATATCTCAAGTTTCAATACTGCAGGTATCTATATAATATATTGTACATCAGATAATCCAAGGCATTAACACATTTTCACCCTTGTTCATTTATCTGAAAAGTCATATCTAAATTTGGATAATTTGACTTTTGATTAATGAACATGGGTGAAATTTGGCTTACAAATAAATGGAATAAGCATATTTGTTCCTGAATGGTACATAAAGATGATTAAATTAAAAATTAATATTAATTTTATATTTTGTCTCTACAGAAACCATAAAATATATTTTTTTCTAAAATTGCCTTTTTTTTGTTTTGTATTTTATATATCATGCATAGGTGCCTGTCCTGTTAAAGAAAAATAAAAAGAAGCCAATCAAATCAAGGAACATTAAATGCATAAGCAAAGAGGAACTATAGTAGAGAACTATAGAACAAGATAGAGCAGCGGTTCCTTACCAGTGGTTTGCAAAAGTGTTCAGGGGGTTTCGCACTAAAAATTGTGTAATGGTATCTCCTTAGATTTACATAGGTATATTTTTGTAAACTACAAAATCATTTAAGATTAATTTATGCAGTTTGGTTAAAAATTTATATTTTGCTGTGGTTTGCGTCATGAGCACTTACACAGCAAGCATGTGCGACGGGATGTTAGTGGAGAGCGACTGGGTGTGAATGTGCCAAATGTATCGCACCATTTGGCTGTGGTAAAAGGGTTATAAGAAATTATAACTAATAATAAACAAAGATAGAATACAGAAAAAATAAAATTAAATATAAAGTAAAGAATTGCCAACGAAAGAAACCACATCTCCCACAATTCCTTATATTTTACTACCTTACAGTACATTGTGTTAAATAAATGTTTTCCATAATAATTTTTTTTTCATTCTCAAAGACCATTGTTATGTACTTAATAATAATTTTATATTATAATGCAATGTAGTATTGAAAATATTTTATAATAAAAATTCAGAACTATTATATGATTTCAGACAATATACAGGCTTAGTAGTTCGTGATAAAAATATTATGTTGAAAGGGGTTTGCGAGTCAAAAAAGTTTGGGAGGGAACCGCCGAGATACAGGAATGCAAAAACACTGGGCATGCATGAATCTAAAGTTGTCTTCCATGTATTGTATCAATAATTAGATGGGGGTGAGAGTGGTGGTACCAAGATTTCTAATAATGCTGTCTATTAGTTGCTAGGCAACAACACAAAAACATACATATATTAGCACCTCAAACAAAGTTGATTAAAAAAGTTCAGTGAATGTTGCAAAAAAAATTAATTTTATTTAATGATAAATGTTTACTTGATTAATATTCTTCAATATAATTTCCTACAACCACACTCTTTTCATCATGCTTGCTACTAATCAAAATATTTTTGGAAGTCTTTTGTGAATATTTTTAGATGGTTCATCATGCTTGACTGGATTTCTTTAATCAACTCAAATTGTTTTCCTTAACTTTCAAAAGTGGCACAGTTCGAAATGTGGAAAATAAAGTGGGCAGCACAAACAGAAAACTTTTTATCAGCAAAAAATTAGTGTTTAAATGATATTCAAATTTCATTATTTTCAGTACGAAAACAACAAATGGGAAACAAGTGCTGACTCAAAGCAGGTTTTTGGCAGACTGGAGTATAATAAGTTACAATTTGGTGTGTACACGCTCACAATATTTCACTGTAAGCCCCATTCACAATATTTTAGCTACCGTTATGCATTCAAGAATTATGAGATTACTCACTGAACTTTCTGATCAAACCTTGTCTACATTACATGAAGTGCTACCATAAAATTATTTAATAAATAATAACCTGCAGCAGCTACACACTATTGAACCATGTCACCATAGCAATTTAAATATAAATATTAAAATGTCTATTAGATTTAATTATATAGAAATTTAATATGCCTCTAGCATTACTGATTATTTTTTAATTGAAGTACAATCAAAAAATATCAGCTCTCTTCATGCTAGTATATAAAACAAGTTCACATCTGCAAGCATATGATTTTCCTATAGTTTTGGTTTCAGCTTCAATTTCTCTTGATGTGTGTTGGAAATGAGGTAATACAGTTGGGTTATATATATATATAGATAGATAAATAAATAAGAAAATAATGCAGAAAATAAAAATGGAAAAAAGACAGATAATCAGTATAGCAAACATCAGTGGCTACAGAGGTACCAACCTCTGCAGAAAAATAATTAGAATATAAAATCAGAACATACTAGTCATATGGCAAGCCAAGTAAGTAGCAAATAGAAAGTAAACCAGTATATAGCTACAGCAACAAAAGAAGAGAGGAAGAAATAAATCAAGATAAAGGGTATTGTGGGTTTAAAAGGAAATCACTTCTAAAGTAATTTAGGAAAGAATAACAATTAATAAAAATAGCAAATACCATAAATTTACAAAATAACAATTAAATTTCAAATCTGCAATGATCCCTTGATGACACTAAGACTGAACTGCATGAAATATCACTATAACAAGATGAAAACAAAAATAAATTTATATTTTCTTATAAAAAACGAACCTGCTGTTACTAAAGTAAACTGTTCTTATCCTGTATACCAGCCTTTCTCAAAGTGCAGTCCATGGCCCACTGGTGGGCCGCGAATTTTATTACTAAATAAATATTTGTTCTGGTCACTTCATGCTAAGTGCTGTTTATGTTTGGCATGTTTATATTTGTGTCATGCGCCTTACAGGGTCCGGGTTTTGGGTGGACCAAGTTGCAAGGAAAAGATGTCACCATCTTTAATGTTCAAGATAAAGTAAGAGCAATATGTATGAAAATGGAACTATGGCAGAAATGCCTCGACAAACAAGACTTTGAGAGTTTTACTACACTGAATGATTTCTTGATGACGTCTGGCAAAAAAATTTCTGATATGATCATCAAAGTCTTGAAAGAGCACTTAAAGAGGCCTTTGCAACCAGTTCAAAAAATATTTTCTAGAACCAGAAACAGGATTTGAGTGGATCAGGAATCCTTTTACATGCACAGAATACATAAAAAACCATTGAGGGGAAGCGTTCGTCAAAAGAGATAGACAATATTGTCGAACTAGCTTCAGATATGTCATTGAAGTTCGTGTTTAGGGGAAAAAGTCTGATGGACTTTTGGCTCCACGTACAGTCAAAATATCCTGGACTCACCGACATAGCACTGAAGTGCTTACTGCCATTCCTCTCAACTTATAACTGTGAAGTTGGTTTTTCAACACTTGTGAGTCTGAAAACAAAGAACAGAAATTGGCTAAACGTGGAGCCGGATATAAGATTAAAACTCTCTAGATTGGAACCAGATATAACTTTACCGGTTTCTGAATGGAAGCAGTGCCATTCTTTGCATTAATTTATATAGTATATTTTGTTCTTTTTTATATGTACCCACTTAATTCCTTGAATAAATAATTATATACTTTACAGTTGTATCACTTGTTGGTATTATTCACGGTATATCTCAACTTCCAATTTTCATTCAACTTAATTTTTAGTTGGAATCAGTTCAGGGCTGACAATAAATGCGAAACCCACAATTTTGCACTTCGATGCAGCATTTGTAGGCTCACCTCTGTCAGTAAAATATGACCTATCTTTAAATGTGAGTTATGGGAGGGACTAGTGGGCCACTGAGTTATGTGCTTTGTCCAAGTGGGCCACGATTAGAAAGTTTGAAAAACACTGCTGTATACTGTCAGAATAAAGAAAAGTGCATCATTTAAAGTATTTTGTGTTTTTTTTTTGTAAAAATATTAAATACTGATTATAATGCAAAGGCACATCACCTCATGAGACTTTTTGGCACATTTGCAGTGGTGTTAATGGGTTAAATACTTTTACTTTGGTGTCACTGGTTGGAGAAAAAAATTTTTTTACAAGAACATGTCTTGAGTTGTAATATAAAATGTAGGACATTGGTTTTTGGTTTTGTTTAAAATGGGCCTTTGAGGAATATCTCCCTTTAAATTTAAAACTTCAGATTTTTATAGTAATATATGACATTTGACTTACTATCATGACTCCTAATTTTTGTTTATTATTATTCTTATTTACCTATAATTACATAGTATTAGTAGTGGCTAAATGATGCAATGAAACAAGTTTATATAGTAGGGGGAATCAAACTGAGATGTGCCCAGGGTGGGCCACACAAGTAGTTCTCAGATAGCTCAACAGTCTATATGCTGTTCACATTAGTGTGCAAACAGCATAATATATTAAATATTTTCTCCATGAGTAAAAATACATGATCTCATAGCCATTATCATTTATGATGGTTTGTATAACTTATGAATTTTACTTAAATTTATTACAATTTCCTTTAAGTGTCACGATTTGCCATTTGGGGTACTTATATGCAGCAAAATGTGCTATGAAAGTTGACAATGCTTGGAGGCCACAAAACAAACACAGGGGCAACATAAACTGCCAGCAAAACAAATATATATATACATATATATATATATATATATATATTTGTTTCATCTTTGATTTCTATTGTCGTGTGTTGGAAGTGAGGTAGTTTGGCAATTTTTTTTTAGATAACAAGATTGCTGCTACTAAAGTTATGTGACCTATCTTTATATGGCTTTACTGTTGCCATTTGTTTTGGATGATCTTAATGCCAGTCTAGATACATGTTTGGTGAGTTATATGTAAGCTCTCTCTGTTGGTGTGCCATCCAGGGTATGTAACTTTGAATGTATATATTATTTATTATATTTGCTTGCAATTAAACTGATATTTATTTATTTTATTAACTAAAGAATACCTGTAGTTTTTCTTTTTTGTTGGCCAATTGTCGTTGTTACTTGCCAATTTTGGTAACATGATTTTTATTCTCTCTTTTTATTATATATTATCCTGGGAAACATCCTCCAAACCATAGATTTCAAAAAAATATTTATATTATATGATGAAATTCAATGTCATTTCCAATATCCTAACCCACAAACAAATGCTTAAAATGGAATTTATAAAAAAAAAAAATGCTTTTTACCAATACAATTTCAAAAATATAGTGATCAAGGCATCCTATCCTGTCTTCATACATCATCATCAATATATTAATATATATTAAAAACACATACTAAAACACTGAGTATACAAAACAGAATTTATATTGGCTTATATAAAAACTAATAATGCTAGCTTGGTAAAAGTGTGTTATAACATTAATTTTAAGCTGAATGTTTAGACTATAAAGCATTTAGGGCTGAAGCCTCAAGATCCATAGCTTGAGGCTTCAGCCCTAAATGCTTTATAGTCTAAACACATCATACACTATCAGGCATCTCTCATATTGTGGAGTTATACTTCATAACTGTTTTGCCATCATTGCATCACTCGGGTACCTACCCACCCACCAAAGAAGGGCCAAATAGCCCTGAAACAGTGCCATCTGGGTGGTGGTATCCATCTGAGAATAAGTAACATCAGTCTTCTCCTCAGGTGAAGTGTTACTTATTCGAAGTAGTGCAATATCATGCATGGCAACTCATTGTGAAAGTATTCACAATATGAGATATAACTTAAAACGATGCCGTTTTGCTAACATTCTGTTAATTCAGATTTGGCTATGCATTATTGATGATTTTGCACTATACTTATACATACCTGAATGTTTATTAAACTTTTGACTAAACAGCGCCTGAGTTCGAAAATAAAAAAAATACCAAGTGCATTCCGACAACACTAAGTGTATACAGTGCAGTTAATAGGAATTTTCATGCTTGGTACATTCTTGTTTCAAGCCCTCCCTCTTCAAATTAAACTCCGAAGTATCTCCCCCCTTCCGCATCACAGGGGAGCGTCACTGATTTGGGAGGGGGGCTTATTTCGCAGTGTGTTTCTTGGAGAGTGGGTATATACATGTCAGTTCGTGAAATAATTTATGATAAATATTTTTTTTAATATGCACAAACTTTTGTTTAATCTGAAGTGTAAATTCTGGATAACGTCTATGCATAGACTAATACCCAATACTTAAGAAAAAGAAACAACAAACTCTATACACGCTAGAGGTTAGGGATTTAATTAGGAGAATAACTGAAATAAATACATAGCATGCAAAAATTACAACTAAAGAGAAGTTATTGCTTAAATAATTCTAGGAACCTATCAACTTTTTCGTTTATTCACAAATACTTAAAAAATCTAAGAATTTCTCTTTATTTTTCCATTTTTTTCCCCCCAAGTTGAATATACAGTACTACATACCTGCATCCGCCATATTCGCATCACACTCATTGCAACTTCTGCCCTCTGTAGCTATCAAGTTTGAGTTTTTTTTAAAAAACCACTAAAACTGTTTTGCGAGATTCTCTTTGGGTGTTAAAAGAAGTAAGCAAAAGGAGTTTCTATATGAATCGCTAATTTTTTTTAAAACAAAACCGCATTAAATAAAAAGAAACCACAAAAGATATCTATTCCAACAGCACAACAAACATGGTACTAACACACAAGCGCACGTATGTAATAAATTATATAACGCCGCACATTTGTAGGGGCGCAAAAATCGGAAGACGACTTATATGTAGGAAACACATCATTCCAATGAAGTACATATAAGCAAAAACTTGTTTACAAACTCGGAAATAACTATAATTTGGGAAGATTGGAACTGACGGAAAAGTTTAGGAATAATCACGTTACTAAGCCAATTCCGAAACGCCACCCTGGATCACACGCCTCATTATTCTTTTCTGATTGCAAATGGCGTTATCCTATGTTTGAGTTTTCTGTTTATAAAGTCAAAAAAAAAAAAAAAAATAATAAATAAAATAAAAAATAAATAAATAAATAAATAAAAAATAAATAAATAAATAATAATAATAATAATAATAATAATAATAATAATAATAAATAAAAAAATAATAAATAAAATAAATAATAATAAAAAAAATACAAACTATGTATTTTTCATTTTGCAACTTGCTTGGCATGCATAAAAATACAACTTTTTGCTTTTTTGTAGGATTGCGACCGAATTCCTAATTAGAGGGGTCATCAATAATGTTTTGAGCAATCCTCAAATTTTCTTTTTAACTCACCGATTGCATGAGGAGTTCAGCACTGGCAACCTTTGCGATTGGCGAAAGTGAGAATTCCATTCTAGTTAGGAGCATATTTCAATATGATGCTCTAAGCAAATGCATAAAGAGGCCTCAAATTAGGAAATTATCCATTTTGATATTGAACAATAAAAAAAAATAATAAAAAAAAGAGAGAGAAATGGGAAGGCCCCCATTGGATAGCGAGATCCCAAGACATGACTTATACGAGCTCAGTTCTCAGCGAGTTGGAAAATGCAAATACGGACTTTTTTAACACACGCAATAGAAAAAAATTAGTACATTAAATTATACGTGTAAAATATGTTTTCAACTTACAATTAATCCAAAAAAAAAATCACACTATGACGCAACAACAAAGGTCTCGATGTAAAAATTAGAGTAATTATTACAATTTTTTATATTTAATTATTTCCAATTGTAATTACTTTCCAATCCACGGTCATTACAGAGTAAACACCGTTGAATTGAAAAGTAAGATCGTTGCAGTTCGACTTGGGTTCTGTTTCCTGCTCATTGGGCATCGCTTAATGTCTCGGCTGAGTCGTTTGATTTGGTTCCTTCTGGCTTGCGCTTCTGTGAGGCCTTCATGTTGTACTCTGTTGTCCATATTATGAAGATCTGCGCAGTAAACTTGAACAGGAGACCTTTCATTTGCATTTGGATACCTTGCTGGATTTGTTTGTAAGTCAAGTGTCTTTTAAATGTTTCTCGACTTTTCTTAATAATGGTTTTAAAAGAAGGAGAGCCATGTTGTGAGATGATAGAGGCATTTCCTTCACATAGTTATGAATGGTAGCTAAAGGCACTAGACAGCACAACGTGCTAGCACATTCAGTGCCGACGAACTAATATAGTAGTAGTACTAGAGGCATGTAATGCAAGAAAGCAAGCTTATGTAACATCAGCAGAAAAAAAAAAACATTTCACACATTCATTCCCTCTAAACGTTTGTCCAGGTCCTCCTTGAATTTATTTAAGCTATCAACTTCCACGACCTTTCGTCCAGAAATCAACTACCCGCTGGCTAAAGGCAAATTTCCACACATCTATTCTAAAACTGCTTTTCTCAATTTATGCCCCGAGAGGTTCGTAATCTGAGCAAGAGGAAGAATCCCATCAGAATTGAGCTAGATCGACCCATTCAAGACCTTATACACCTCATTCAGATCACCTTGCAAGTACATAGTCTCCAGAAGCTGCAATTTGCAGAACTTATGCCTTTCTTGGTAAGACCACCCCTTTTTTTCCTTCACCAATCTCATTGCCCTTCTCTGTACCCGCTCGAGCAACTCTACATCCTTCCTAAAATGAGGCCTCCAGATCTGTATCCAGAACTCAAGACATTGCTTGATCACTGGCTAATAGAACGGGATAATCACTTCCTTTTCCCCACCAGCAAAATTCCTGTATATCAACTAGCATTAGAATTAGCATTAGTAGAGGCATTTGATGCAAGAAAGCAAGCTTATGCAGCATCAGCCAAAAAAAAAAAAAAAAACCACTTCCACTTCACCCCTGTGTTCGTTCAAAATACCTGTCCAGCTGAGCCTTAAACTTATTTAGGCTATCAACTTCCATGACAAGGGATGGAAGTCTGTTCCACCAACCAACCACCCGCTGGCTAAAGGCAAATTTCCGCATGTTCTCTTTGTTCTAAGTTCTCTTTGTCCCACTGGAGAATTACCTGGAGATCGGCATTTAAGGAATTGCTAACGAATATTCGAGAAGTTGAAGTTGATTGAGCAGGGCAAGGTTTCTCAAACTGGAAAGTGGAACACAATGTGTTATCATCAGCAAAACTATCGATAGGATTTCCAGTCAATGTAAAGTAATTAATATACAAGAGTTTTAGAGTGGGGGCAAGACCTGAATCTTGAAGAACAGCAACATTAGCGGAGAAGTTAGAAGACAGGGAGCCATCTACCATCATCTTCAGTGAGCGGTAGGAGATAAAACTGGATAACCAATTACTAAAAACAGTTGCCAAACCATAAGCCATAAGATAGAAGCTTGTTTAGAAGACCTTTATGCCAAATACGATCGAAAGCCTTCGAGATGTCAAGAGCAACTGCTTGTGTTTCACCTTACTTTTCCATTGAATTTGTCCATAAACGAGTAACATAAGCAAGAATATCACCAGTGGATCGACACCGACAGAATCCATACTGGCGATCGTTGATCAAATTGAAGGTTTCTAGGTAGTTTAGGAGTTGGCGATTAATTGATTTCTCCATTACTTTAGAAAGATTAGAACTAATTGCAATGGGACGATAATTGGATGGGAGGGATATGTCATCCTTTTTAGGAACTGGCTGGATATGAGCAAATTTCCAAGCAGAAGGAAAAACACCTTTGGAATAATAAAGTGAAAAAAGGTGGCAAAGAACAGGTGTAAGTTAAGGAGCACAGGTTTTGATACCAAGTGGAAAAATATCCCCCGGAATTGGAGCTTTCTTAGCATCAAGATTCGGCTGAATCCTGACATCCTTTTGATGGAAGACCACAGGAGGCATTGAATGGAGCGTGTTAGGAATGGTGGGAGGTGTTTTACCAAGATCATTAATTCATGAATTGGAAGAAAAATGGGATGCCAGCAGGTCAGCTTTATCCTTGGCTGAAGCGACAAAGAACCATTTGGTTTTGACAGTTGACTCACTGCCCACTATGATAACATCCTCATTTCATTTTACAGATCGTGATCATCTCTAGGGGAGGTCTTAAACATTGGTTGTGTCACTCTTTTTCTCATTTTCTTAGGAGTATAGGTTGGGGCGAATGGTTCTCGTGGGGGCCGTATCAACCATTGGAGCACTATTCTTCCTTTAGAGCCTTTGGAAAAACCAGAACAGGGTTTGCGCTCCTGTTTGTGGAACTCGCCATAATTAAATTTAAAGATTTGAAAGTTCTCAACAAGTTGCATTGGTGAAGGGGAACCCAAATAATTAAATTCATCTGCTGTGCTGTGGGTCTTATGTCTGTTAATTGCATGTGTTGCATTGTCGACTTGTCTGTTTTGCTGGACGAAACCTTGCTATCTACGCCTGAGACTGACTAACTCAGCCACGTAGGACAGAGAGAGAGAATGGAGGGGGTCAAAAATCGTTGTAGCCTCCATCCATAGGCATGATGAATCCGGAACCTTGACTTATCAGACCACTTGATATTTTTCCAATATTCCAATGTCCAGGAACGGTGCATTGTGCCCACTACAAGTGGTAGCGATGACGGTTGGTCAATAAGAGCATTTGAACAGATGTCCTACTCTGCAGACTCGCAAGAGAGTCTGCTGGATGATGTGGAGCGTTTCTCAGAAACGTTTCTCTTTGCGCTCTGGCCTGCAGTTAATTGAGGGATCATGAGTAGTCATGTGTGAAATGCCTTTTACTTCGACTGTCAATTAGTGGTGGTCTCCCTCTCCGGCATTTTGAATAATTGTGTACTCCATTTCAGACCACTCCCGCAACACCTTCACTACGGTGGCTCTCAAACAGTCAATAATGCCCGCAATTTGCTGAAATGCTGGCCCCCCACTACCCTGACACTGCTATTTATTCCTCCTTCAAACTTCAAAAATAGAAGCACGTCAGGTGCTTCCATTTTCTCATTGAAGCTGCAATTTGCAGCTTCAATGAGCTTATGGGCTTCTGTCTGCGAGGTAGCACAGTGGTATCCTTACCATTCTCCCCACACAGGGTGGAAAAGACTCGGGTTCGAATCCTGTAGATGACGCGAGGAACTTTAATGGGCTTGTTTCACTTCGTGGCAGAGTTAGGCAGTCTCAGGCGTAGATAGCAAGGTTTCCCCTCAGAAACTGGGGTTTTTCGTCCAACAAATAGACAAATCGACCATAGAACACGCAATTAACAGACATAAGACACAGCATGGCAGATGAATTTAATTATTCGGATGACCTAAATATAATAGTTTAGTTTTGTATGGGCTTCTGATGCAGAGATGGGCGGAAAACCCTGGTGCCGTCAGACAACTAAGAAACTGTATAGGCTTCTGTCTGCGCGGATAGCAGAATAGTATCGTCACCGTCCTCCCCATACCGGGTGGAAAAGGCTTGGGTTCGAATCCCGTCGATGAAGTGAGGAATTTTAATGGGATTTTTTCACTCTGTGGCTAAGTTAGTTGGTCTCAGGCGTAGATTGCAAGGTTTTTCCCCAGAAACTGGGGTTTTTTTCGTCCAGCAAAACAGGCAAACCGACTAGAGAACCCACAATTTACAGTCATAATACATATATGGGTATATATAAGAGATAATGGGTGGCCCTAAAATAATAATTTGAATTTGTATAGGCTTCTCTCAATGGTACCCAGATGAGCTCCAGCAGGAGGTTAAAAAGATTATCACAAATGTGGCTGACAAAGCAACTAGGAAAAAGAATTCAATGACTGGCACAGTCCCTTGGTCGTGTCAGGACTTGGCTCACCTACGACGAGAAACAATCTCAAAACGTAAGGTTTTCCAACGAGCGCGGCGTTTCTGGCCTGCGCATGAGGTGGAAGCCGTACGAAATGCAAGTGCAAGAAACGCTCCTGGGAAACACTAGTGTCCACTACTGGTAAAGACAATCCCTGGAGTGGAGGTGTACAAAGTCACCACCAATAAGCTCCCCAGAGAGAAGTGGTAACCACCACCAGGATCCCACAAGGTACCATGACTATTTCATGGGAGCAGACGGTCTGCAACATTTTAGACGTCACCTTCCAGCAGCCCGCGGCCCCAGCCTCAGAGGAGCAATTACAACTCTGCTTTGATAACGACAACTATGAAATCCAGAACTTGGAATCTCCCTTTAACTTCGAAGAGCTACATGCTGCAGCAACACTCTTTCAAAACAAAAAATGCCCGGGAATAGATTTACTAGAGCCGGAGATAATAAAAATGATCATTGAATTCTGCCCGGAGATGATTCTTGATCTGTTCAACCGCTGCCTACTAGCGGAAATTTTTCCCAATGACTGGAAAGTTGCAAACTTGAAACTAATTCTAAAGAATCCCAACAAGCCCCTTGACCTACCACAATCCTACAGGCCAATCGCTTTACTTCCTCTTATAAGTAAGCTCTTTGAAAGACTACTATACCAAAGAATCCTCCAGTACTATGAGAATGCTGACCTTGCAGCTATAAATCAATCTGGATTTAAACCTGGACTATAGTGACATAGTGTTTTTTGACAAGCGGCACCGGTGCTTTCGCACAACTCCGCATTTGAATCTCTTGTGAAGTAAGACTGTACTGTCAAGGCCAGATAGTGTATGTTCATGTTTGCTTAGTGCAGGTTATGTTGTTCATCTGGCCGCTTAGCCTAGGGACTGTGGAACACCATACCTCAGGAAGAAGAGAAAAGATTGTGAGGTCAAGTGACCCACAGTCAGGTTGCCTAAGCATGACCCTGCATTTGAAAGGTCAAATGCCAGTCCCACTCCCAGAGGAGTATTTATGTGAGTTCCAACACAAGTAGGAAAATCAGATATTGTCGTAAACCTCAAAGAGAAGAGGTGACAGCAAGTGAGTGGGTCCCACATTGGGCAAGGGCACAGTGTCAGCAATTTAATCTTCTTCAGCCAAGTGTGACTTGTAGGCAATGAGCAGTGTCCCACACTGGGTAGATGACTTGGATAATCTTCTCTTAGTGGATGAGAGGAGGCACATGGATTCATGAAGCACAAGGATTGCTTGGAGTTCTTGTGTCTATTGTAGAAAAGTCCTTTTTGGGTTGGTGGGTTTGTAAGATAGCTTCATTTGTGAATGTCGAGGGATTCCTGTGAGATCAGGATAAAGATCAACATGCTTTGGTCTTTCTTTGATTCCATTCAGGATATGTTCTGTGAATTGAGTTTTGGGTTCATTATAAGATGGGGTGCGCTGAACAGTTTGCTGTAGGTGAATTTGACGCATTTAAAATAGAGTCTGGGCAAAAGTAGTGAAGGCTTTGTAGTTGGTTTCGTCAATTATGTAGAGATGTTCCTGCCCACTGGGTATATTTCCAGTTCTCGTAATTAGGAGACTTCTGGGTAAATCATAAGGAGGGCAATTATACATGAGGTGAATCCAGTCTTCATTGTCACCGCATGTGCAGCGAGGAGAATCGGTGAGACCCAGGGCATGCAGCTTGGCCCGAAACGATCCATGACCAGTGAGGAAGAACGAGACGTGAAGGCCTGGTGAGTACCATGGAGGAGGTTTTGGCGCAGTTATCATAACTTGTGGAAGAAATCTTTTAGTTGTTTCACCTTTGGCTGTTTGCTCCCAAGATCTTTGCCAATGCTGGAAGAGCTTAGAGTAAATCTGTTTCATTTCGTTTTTGGATCATTAGCTAGATCGAGGGTTATATCCAGAATGGTGGTGGGAATTCCTCTCTTTATGCGGTATGCAAGGCCGCGACGAATAACCTCCAGGTCCAGAGGAAGAGTACCTGTTAAGACCTGCAGGGCAGGATTACTGACGGTGCGGCAAGCTCTAGTCACAGTAAGTAGGATATTGCGTTGAATTGTACGTAGCTTGGCTTTATTACGTGCAATAATGATGGCACGAGAGAACCATATGGCTGCACCATAGCACACAGCTGGTAAGAAGATGGTTTTGTAAAGTAGCATGACTTTCTACTTTGGATGCACTTCACAACCTGCCAATTGTGACAAAAAGTATTTTGTAGTTTTTGCTGATTTCTGTCGAATTCGCCAGGACGTTTGACACGCTCTGGTGGCCGAGCATCCTCGGCATTTTTCGCAGAGGCAACCAAGGAACCTATATGAAATTATCAAAACATAACTCTCAAACAGGAGAGTAGTGGTTAACGCACATACCAGAGTGTTTCTAGAACAATTCTCAGGAGCTGTCCACAGGGCTCGATGTTGGGTCACCTGCTGTGTAACGTTGTCATGGATGGTTTCCTCAACAAGGACCTGGGAGAGCTAAATGCCCAAGCTTATGCCGATGATCTCATCATCACTGTGGCTGCTAACAGCAGAGCCCTGCCTTGAGGCCCAGGCAAACCAAGCCCTCCATATGCTCCAAGAATGAGCCTCAGACAACAATCTCCATCTATCTCCAATTAAAACCAATTCTCTCCTCAAAGACAAGCTGAATATATGAAGACCCCCACTTTCCAGAATCAATGGAACAACTATCAAGTTTTTAACAGAATTAAAGTACCTGGGAGTTATCCTCGACACAACATGCTCATTCCAACCCCATCTGAAATACCTCAGGAAAAAGGTACGAAATTATGCATCCCTGGTTGCCACGGTCTCACGTTGTGACTGGGGACTCAATCGGAGGACCTTATCTTTATTCTTCAAAACTGCTTTCACACCGATAATAACATATGCTTCTGGAATCTGGTATACCAAAGTACCACTGCCCCAACAGAAGGATGCTGGATGCCATCCAACGCTCCATACTGCTCGTCACCTCCTGTGCCTGCCGTATAATGAGCACTCACGCCTTCCACGTTCGGGCTGGTTCCTTACCTCTCGACCTCGAGGTCATTAGAACCGGTCTACTGCACCACCTTTCTAAGGGAAACCCACAAATCTTCCTCAACTTTACAATTAATCCAGTAAATGGCAAGACAGCTGAAAAAACATCGCCTCCGCGCCCACCTGCAGCAGGAGTGGCAAACCAGATCAAGGTGTGTTTGTTTTAATTGCGGTATCCAGGGTTTCCCCTATATGCTGCTGCAGCATCTGAAAAGGCAAAGGCTAGGCCGGCAAGTGTATATATGTAGGTGTGTAAGTATGTGTCTTATGTTGAGTGTTGAGTGCCAGCACCTGGCAACTTTGCAGCCAGGGGGCAGGGGACACCTGGTCCCCTGCCTCCTGACTCCCAACCTTTTTCCACGTGGAGGCGCACCAGGTTCCACTTTCTAGCTGAGACCCTTACTGGGGCTATCAGGCAAGCCTGGGAGTTCCAAGGTATTTAAAGAAAGGAAAAGGGATATAGAAGGAGTAGTACGGAAAATGGAGGGAGAGGAAAATGGATAGAAAGCAAGGGGACCAGAGAAATAGGCATCCCCGGAAAAGAAACAAAGTAGGAAGAAAAGAGTAAAGTTATTAGTGGAAAAGACAATCAATTTTTTAAACTAAGAAATTAATCTTTTAAATTAATCTTGTAGAACTATAACTGTCTACCTGGCAGCAGTACCAAGAAAATTAACGTCACAGCTGTAACAATCAGATACCAAGACATAATTTCCAATTGACTTTGTTAAAACTGTTAACATTAAAACTCTTGATATTATGATTAAAACTCTTGATATTATTATTAGCACAAGACTATGTAGTGAAGAAAAGACAAGAGGTTAAGGTACTAGCTAATGGGGATTTCCCCAGTCAGTAAGAAAGCAATTTACGCAATTGAAAACATCCAATTATTATACTGAACACGCAGCAATAACTACGTTAAACCAGAATTCACTGTCTTATGATAATCGAATAACCTCCCATCACTACAGGTCAACTCGATTGAAATTTGATCTCAATCTATGATATAAATTCGTCGACAAACAGCTCAATATCTATCTAACAAAATTTCACAGTGATTTGTATTTCAATTTAGCAAGTCAGAAATCCTGATCTCACAACAAGAAAATATTAAGTCAGATAATAGACTATACTACAACCAATCTGAGATTTCAGCATTCTGAAGCTGCAAGGCAAAATTTTCTTTCCAAGTTCTGTCATCATCCCGTGTGGGAAGTCAGTTCAAATAAATTATGTCCAGAGCCACCCAGAACACAAGAACAACCATTTACAAAAGGCCAACTGCATGAGCACACAACGTACTCATTTTAGCATTTTCATATGTTCAATATATATTTTATCACGAATCTTTAATTGACTCGATCCAGTCTTGTCTATAATTAAGCAAAATTCAAAATTGCTGCAAACTTCAGCAAGGAAAGCTTTATCATTACTTTCTAATTGAGACAGTCTCAATTTTTTTTTTATACACAATTTTTCCCAAGTCTTTTCAGGAATCAAAATACCAAGCACAAGCTCTGTGCTCAGTACAAACATAATGGAGGACATCATGTTGTTCTCAAGGGACACAATTGTTTTTGCTAAGGATTAGTTCCATTCAGTCTTTTCCTTCGCCTAAAGATCTTATCTGCGATTTCCGCCAAAGCAAGGTAATTTTCTTTACTGTCAAGAAATCTAGGTAAATCATTCTCCTCGTATATATTTGTCAATATTTGTAAGTCCCTTCTATAATCTAAGTAACAGTTACATTCAAAAATTAAATGCTGCACTGTTTCAGGCTCTCCGCAGTTACATAGTGGAGAAGCAGCAAGGCCAAAAGCATGCAATCTGAAATTCAGACTTCCATGGCTTGAAACCAGGTAGTCAAACTCGACCAAAGGAGCGATCACAAGAAAATTCCTACCAGATGTCAATAGAACCTTCCCCAGACCCCCACCATGGTTCTTGCCAGACCTATAAATAACGTTTTTACTTACTGGTCACGGTTCTTTAAATGTAAAACTCGCCGCTCTCGGCTTCACAGAGGACCCAACATGTACCTGTGGGGGCTTGAGACCTAGCATCACCTTGTCTACGACTGCCAACTATATGAGGACCTTCGTTGTATCTTCATTACGAAGATCCGATATATTCCAGAGGATCAAGAATCTCACCTCTTAGACACCCAGGATGAATATAGTGCCTTCTCTTGCTTTGCAAAGGATCTTTTCACAAGATGAAGAACCCTCCTGGCACAACAAAGGCAGATTTGTACAAGGTGATCCACGATAGCGTAAGATATATCCACCGAACGAAGATGCCCATTACTAAAACAGAACATTTGTAATAACAGAACTGTAAGGACAATTCTTGACCCCCTCCAGACAAACCTTCTGAAATCGACAACCACTAATATGGACTTTACCAACTGGACTGACAACACCAAAGGCCCTTTGGCAAACTACACCAGTGCTCTCTTGCACGGTGTTTTCTTTACCACTTACCGGGGGAACGGTCCCCATCCCAACCCCTCCTCGCCTCCCCACTCTTCCTTCTGGTGGGATATGGGCCTCTCCCACTGTCAAATGCAGTGGTCTCTCTATCGACCCCTTACTTGCAACTTCTACCCCCCAGTCTTCGGTCTCCCCACCCACCTTGTCTACTTCTCACAGCGTATGGCCCACACAGTCGAAACTTAAAAGCACTAAAATTCTGTTCGCCCATGTACACTTTTTGCATTTAATCCCTACAGAGTCGTCATTTATTTATTTATTTATTATTATTATTATTTAGGCTCTTACCATTGAAATGCCAGGAAATTAACTGGCAGGGCCTGCGAGAGTTCAAATTATGTGCTGGTGTACCTGGTCTGCCTCCACGGGGCGAAGTGTGGGCAATGTTGGATCCCATTAGGGGCTCAGCGGCTAAATGACCAGATGAACAACGGTACACAACACTACACAGTACAATATCCATACACTTTTAAATCTCTGGCATTTACAGTGTACTATCACACGACAATGTAAATCGCGGTGATGGGGGATACCCCTGGTACCGTTTGGCCCTCAACACACTGAACACTCATTGGGCTTCGTGGCTCCACAGTTTAGGTTCTCCAAAACCTCCTTATGGCTTCTGCAGTAACATATAAGAAATACTTTCTTGGTATCTCCGTTTGCTTTGCTGGGGCGTTCGATTCGCTCTGGTGGCCGAGCGTTTCCGGAAAGCAAATTTACCAACAAACGTCTATAGTATCATTAAAACCTATCTCTCCGAAAGATCTGCATCTATTAATACACAATTCCAGAAACTCACAAAGCAGGTTTACAGGGACCTGGGACCGCTCTTGTGAAATACCCTCCATGGATGATTTTCTCCACATTGATTTGAGTGAAGTTGGATTGTAAGCTTTTGCAGACGACCTCATACTTACTATTGCTGCCAACACCAGAGTACAGCTTGAGAACATGGCAAACCACTCTCTTCGAATTCTTCAAGACTGGGCAGGATTGCACTATTTCAGGATCTCCCCGACGAAAACAAGCTCTATTCTGCTAAAGGATACTCTAAATATCTGATGGCCAACACAAATAAAAATTGAAGGTAAAACAGTTAAACTAACAGCGCAGCTAAAATATCTTGGAATCATCCTTGATCCAAACTGTCAAACCAACCACATCTTAAATATCTGAGGGCAAAGATCAGAATTTATGCTGTTCTGGTTGCTAGAGTCTCACGACGTGATTGGGGACTGAAACGGCGCACTCTGTCCTTGTTTTACAAGGCTATATTTATTCCAGTTATTACCTATGCTTCTGGCAACTGGTTCAGGAAGGCCACAACTGTAACAAACAAGAAGACCCTCGAAACCATTCAGCGTTCAATCCTCTTAACTATCACCTGTGCCTGCTGCACCGTAGCACCTATTCTCTACAGACTTTGGAAGGTGCCCTTCCACTTGATTTGGAGATCGTCCGCTGTAGCCTTCTGTACCAACTGTTCAAAGGGATCCCCTACACCTTCCTAAGCTTCCCAGTGGATCCATAGAACAGTCACAGAGCAGAAAAGAAACGCCTTGTTATCCATCTGGAGTAGGTATGGCAAGAAAGATGGTCAAACTCACCTAAAGGAGAAATCACACGAAAATTGATCCGTGACATTGGCAGAGTGTACCCGAGTTCTCCACTTTGGTTCTCCTCCGGCCTGTACCGAACTTTACTTTGACCGGACTCGATATATTAAAGCCAAACTCTCCTTGCTGGGCACTGCAGAGGATCCAACCTGTTCCTGTGGGTGGAGGGGGGGGGTAGGAGAGAGCTGGAAACACCTGATTCATGATTGTCCATTATACGACGACCTACGATGCATCCTCATTTCTAATACCTACCAAGAAACCGAGAGAACCATCTGTTTGACTCTGAACAGGATTACCACGTCTTCATATGCTTCGCGCAAGACCTCTTCACATGACGAAAAGCCCATGAAGTGGCGAACAGAAGAAATAATATGAACGACAGTCTTTTGTGAAAAAAAGTACCTAAATTAGACTCTTGTGTACAACTGACTGGACAAACAACGCAACCTTGACGAACTTATACAGGACTTGTCCTACTCCTAAGATTGCCTTGACTTCATGGCAACAAACTCTTTTCTTCTTTTTTTTATTATTATTTTTTTTTCTCTCTCTTTATTTATTTATTTTTCATTTGGTCTCTGTCCAGGAAGCTTAGGCGACCCTGGCAGCGACTAGCCAGAGAAGCAATTTGTACTGTACAGCCTGGCTCACCTCCTAGTGTTGTGTACGGGCGTTCTGGGATCCCAACAGGAGCCCCACTGTCAAGAAGCCAAAAGAACAACAGTACCCGACATAAACCCACACTCTACATACTTCTAGCATTTACAGAGTACTGTTATCCTCATAAGAGTACTAAAGGCGTAGTTGTGGGAAACCACCGGTGGCACATCACCTCCAAACACTATGTACATTATGAATGGGCTTCGTTTGAACAAGAACTGTTATTTAGAAACTATTGACTAATATATTGGATTTCAATATATCATTACATTATCACTTATTTCTCTGTGCCTTTTCTTATAAGAACAACTAGTTACTTCTACTATGTTTGGATGACTGGTAGCATAAAAACTTCAACTGTTACTGCATTTTGGCTCAGGAACATTAGGTGATACATCTTGATGGAAGTTAAATCCTTATTGACCGGAGTGACGACCTACTGTGTTAGAAATTGTAAATAGTGTATATAGTTTTACTCTAGTGCTTCAGCTGTACCATGCTGTTGAATACTTATTGGGAAGTGAATAATCCTTTGCTGGCTGTTGTGATTACTGTGCATGGTTTTAACTACATATCTTAAATACTCCATATTTCTACGGCATTCTGCCTCACAAATATTGGGTGATCTGATGTGTCCAAAATATAAAGCTCTGGCAACTGTCTGCAGTGGTTTTTTTTTTTTTTTTTTTTTTTTTTTTTTGTACGTAGTATATTGGAAACTGTGCTCCTTGTTTCAAAATGAAGATCACTAACTGGAATTCTGGCTAATTGTTATGCTACATCTGTAACATTATATCAAGCTGTGGTAATTTATCACATGTTGCAGTTTATCTAACATTGAAATTCAGGATTGCTGCAACTACCGAACATCTTATGCCTTTGCTACAACAGGATTTTTCTATCGAATTGATGGGAGTGCTGAATAAATAATCAACGTTGGAAAAGTTACCCTTCAAGCTGAAGAATCTATTGAGGAAGCGCCTCGACATCGGCTAATCGTGGTCACAGGATAGGAATTGCTAATCCTAATTTAGGATAGGATTACACCACGATATGCGGCTTCTACAAAGGCTGTATATTGCCTCCACTTCCTCTTTTATCTTTTCTTAATTTCCTTTTATTACGGCGGGTTCCTTCTCTGACCTCCCGCTGCACTTCTTTTCCTTCCCTACCCAACCCCAACCTTTCCAGCTATTCCCATTTTTCTTTTCTCATAACTTTGTCTCAACTAAACAACGTAACAACACACACACACAGCACCAACATAACACTACACACATTTCTGGCCATCACAGTGTACCAAGGCGGAGATGGACTGACGTTCAGGTGCCGTCCTACACAAGATAATATACATGTCTACATAACTTTGTCTATCCTGGAACTTTGTTCTGGTATAGACTAGCATGAAGATGTAGATCCTGGTAGTAGATCCTGGCCAGCTCCACGTGGCAGGGTTGGGAGGTGGGACGTTGTGACCAGGCGTTGTCGCTTCCCACCTGCTAAGAGCCAGGTACAGGCCAACATAACAACAGAACACATCATAACATTTAGCCCCCACCAACACAGTACATACAAATGGCCGGTTTTGGCGTCAATTTCAACACAAGAAGTACAATAACGGCTGATGGGGGAACCCTGGGGTCCGCCACAACAACACATGAATATCCCCTGTATGGGCTTCGTTGTCTGCGCAGGTAACACAGTGGTAACTTCACTGTCCGCCCCACACTGGGTGGAAAAGGCCCGGGTTCTAATCCCGTCGATGACGCGAGGAACTTTAATCGGCTTTTTTCACTCCGTGGCTGAGTTAGTCGGTCTCAGGCGTAGATAGCAAGGTTTTTCCCCCAAAAATTGGGGGGGGAGGGTTTCGCCCAGCAAAACAGGCAAATTGATCAGAGAACACACGCAATTTACAGACACAATACACATGGGTATATGTAAGAAATTACCGGGTTATCCTAATATAATAGCCTTTGAGACGTGGAAGAACCGCTTGCTTTCCAGTCAATGAAAACCTTTGAAATGGATGCTTTTGAGAAACAAGTTATGCTTTCGTTTCTTGAATCGTGACTACTGTTAAATGTGCGCCGACGATAACAATTTTTTCAAAGTCTGACAGATCAGCGTTTTCTCCATTCTGGCTTCAGATTACTACAGTCAAACGGCCCGTGCAGTCTTTATACTCAACTCTGCAACTCGTCATCACCTCGCGTCACAGTTTTCTTTGCATCTATTTGTATTTCTTCTGTCTGTGACTGTCTTAATACAAAGGTTCGTATTGGTTTGGACAGTATATATCTAATCATTATTATTATCATCATTATCCATATGGTGCAAGGAAGCCTTGAGGCTTTTGTTGCACCAGCAAAAAAAAAAAAACAAACAAAAAAAACAAGTTCTGAGTTACCCAGAGAGAGAGAGAGAGAGAGAGAGAGAGAGAGAGAGAGAGAGAGAGAGAGAGAGAGAGAGAGAGAGTCAGAAGTAGAACGGAATCAGCAAGAAAAAGAAGACTGATGATATCCAACTCAGGATCCTGGGTGTGCCAAGCCAGATGTGAGCCCCTGGGGTCATGAATACTACTAAGAACTATTAATACTGGCCATCGATACGGTCTGTACCAACAAACATGGTGAAGGGAAAAAGTCACATAAATGAACAATATAAATATATAAGTCTGTACTTTTTTCTTTTCGTAATTTTCTTTTCTTTTTTAATCACGTACTGAATACTTTTATCGGTTAATTTTTACAAGCTGTACCCTTTCGGTTGAGTTTTAAAATCGGGAACCTTTTCCGATTTTAAAACAGCGGCAAGGGGTGGGGATAAACACCCTAACTAAGACTAACTATAGCGGGCTAAGCATATCAATCACTGCTACTCGCAACTGCGAATACCTGATCGGACATTTTCTAGCTGGTATATATACACAATATGTCCGCCCACCGAGGGAAGAGACTATGCCAAATCACTGCAAGGTCATACCTCCCGCTGTACTTCCCCTTAATAGCTGGGCAGAAAGGCTTTATTATTATTATTATTATTATTAGCAGCTATATGGTGCAAGGAAGCCTGAGGCTTATGCTGCACCAGCCAAAAAAAATTCTCGAGTTACCCTGAGAGAGAGAGAGAGAGAGAGAGAGAGAGAGAGAGAGAGAGAGAGAGAGAGAGAGAGAGAGAGAGAGAGAGAGAAGTAGAAGGGAATCACCAAGAAAGAGAAGAATGATGATATCCAGCTCAGGACCCTGGGTGAGCCAAGCCCATACTCACCAGATGTGAGCCCCTGGGGATAAGGGAAGTTACAGTAGCTCACTATACAGTACTTCTTTTGCCCTCAGGGAAAGAGCGACCTTAAAAGCTAAAGGAAAACACATGTGTGGTTTACTAAGAATGGAAAAACAGGGATCGGAGGCAACTGAACAAATATGTAATATATGCCAAAAAAGTGAACAAATGCACTATTAAATGCACCAGATGCAAGGCGGTTATTGGGAGATGTTGCTCCTCGGTTGACATATCTCGACTTAATCGATCTAGAAAGAAGAAATTTCTTTGTCTAACATGTAAATCTAAAAAAGAGAACGATGGGGGTGAACAGGGAAATAAGAGTCTAGAGAAGGCGAGTCGGGCGATGACGCTGCAGCGATCGCGAGCCAACGGACTCCTCTCAAGGTATCTGCTCTGGAACACCCGAAGAACCAATTAATGTCATTGGTGATTCGATAACGGAAATCCTCGGGTGCGACGCATGTCCAGATGACTGCGAACATCGGAGACTTCTCAGCGGAACCCAAGACACCGAAAAAAAAAAAAATGCAAACCTCGCTGTACAGTGTGTTGCAGAAAGCCCGCATTACAATGGAACTGGGAAAAACCAACACTGCGGCACGGAACCCAACACTAGCAATCATGAATATTACTTAACAGAGCTCCTCTCTCCAATGTACAGGGCCCTGCGGGAGATCCAGGAGGAGAACAATCAGCTAAGGGAGCAAAACATTAAAATCAGTAGAAGTCAAATGTTATTACAAGAAAAATTAAATACACTACTAGTGCAATTACAACTAATAGATAGAAGAATTGACGCTGCAGTACTAGCTATGAAGAAAGAGGAAAATAGGACACAATACAAGGATGCGGATAAGACGCGGACAGATCAGCATTCACAGACATCCAAATTACAGAGTGATACGAAAGGAAAAACAAGGAATTATGAGAATAATAACTTTAGAAATGAGGGAGGCGAGTCACTACTGCGTCTGAGTGTCATGATCTGAAATCTCCACTGAGAAAATCTGCACGACTAGGCCAGAAACAAGAATAAACCCCACCAAAGCTAGTCCCCTCTCCCTATCAACCCATGACAACCCCCATAGCACAATGACGACTGAAATAAATACTGGGTTTACTAGACAATCTACCTTTGCGCAGATTGTGGCCCTTCCCCCGAAGGCACCGCAGCAAAACAAGACGAGTGAATCTGCCCCATTGATACCCTCCCACACAAATCAATCCATGTTTGAGAACAATCTCGCGGACTATAGGGTTAAAAAAACAAATCAAATCAATGATGAGCAGAATAGAACCGAGACCACAACGAAACGCGTAGCAGGACACAGTCAGAGGCTTGCCCATAGATTTAACATATCCTCTGAACAAACCAGAGGAAAAATATTTATCTCACGACTCAACCCGCAGACAGGGCCAAATTTTATTAAAGAAATGTGCGGCAGAGGATTAGCGACTGACGCAGAGGTCAAGCAAATACGCACAAGACATCCTGCATATTCTTCTTTCATACTCTCCTGCCCACTAAATAGTGAAGGACGGCCCTTGGACAGAAACATCTGGCCAGTAGGAACGTTAGCGAAGACATACAGAGGAAGGGCTGGGAGGCCCACAATTAGGAACAGCACAGCGGACCTACGAAGAGCCAATAGCAATCAACAGTCAATTTAACTTTCGCAAAAGAATCGAACCAGATTATTATCTTCTTGCAAAACGTAAGAAGCATATCGAATAAGCTTCACGCACTACAAACCTTACTCGGAGAACGATTGCATAATCTTAGTTGAAACATGGCTCAATAATAACAGACACCTTGACGCCCTTGCACACTCCTCCGGTTACAATTGCATCGCAAACGGAAGAGAGAGAGTAAAAGAGGAGGCAGTGTAATGATTCTTTTCAAGAAAGGATTCACAGTAGTCAACGAACTCGGGAAGCAATCGAAAAATTTCAAGGCTATCATTGCCACTTTTGGTACGGAAACGAGGACATTTCAATTAAGCTTAATATACCTATCACAGGAGCACACTAAAGGAAACAGAGCCGAGCTTCTTACGTGGCTCACCTCAAACCTGAGCACGAACACAGACACAATCATAATGGGGGACCTAAATATGCTACTACCAAAACATCGGGAGGCAAAAAGCGAGCTGGACAATACAATGCAAGCTTTAAACATGCTCTAATTGAAAACACCGGCAACAAGAGGGACTCAGTGCCTGGACCTCATATACAACAATACCCCAGATATAAAGTTGAGGAATAACTATATGAAATTCACTTCTGATCACCAACCACTCACGTGTGAAGCCACTTTAAGAAGAATCCGGGACATCCTTCAAACTGGTCCGCATCCGAAAAGTGAAACAAAGATAATCTTCTCATCAAAATATGTTAAAAATGACGTCATTCTGAAACACACGATGGCATACAATTGGCAAAACCTATACCTTTTGGGCACTGATGATACCTTATCAGCGCTCTCACAATCACTCATGCATATGGCTCAAGAAAGAGCATCGAAGGAAATAAAAGTATCAGACAGGACAAAATCCTGGTTCAACCCACAGTTGAAAGTAATCTTCAAAAATAAACAAATATTGTTCAGGAAATGGAAAAGAACTGGGCATCCAGAGGACCACACCCGGTTCAAACATGAAAGAGCACGTTTCATGAAGGGGAAGAAACGGGCACACATAGATATGGCTAAAGCAAATTTAAAAAAAGGCAAAAGAATTGTCAGCAAAAAAAGCCTCGTGCATAAAATGACTGAGACATCCTTTAAGGAATGGACCGAAGCCATTTTCGGAACACCCCTCAAGGAAAATCAAATTGACAAATGAAGCAAACAGTAACAGGATAGAAGATGTAATCAAGAGGTTTAAGGAATCTATCAATAGTAATCGGATTGTGACTAACAACGAACATCTAAAGGAAATCAATATTAGCAGAGACAACTTAAAAAGCGCAATCAACAACCTCCCAAATAAAGCAACGATTGGGCCAGATAATTTCCCACTATTTATGATCAAAATCTGTAGCTGTTACATCATCGATGTACTACTACACATATTCCAGAGAATATTGACGGAGGAGAACTTTCCAAAGCTGTGGAAAAGCTATTTTGTAAAACCTATCCCCAAAACAAAAAACCCAAAATCTGTAAAAGACTTGAGACCAATCGCTGTCGGATGCTCTCTGCAAAAAATCTTTGAAAAAACAATCCTGCACACCATTATCGAGCATTGCTTTAAGCACAGGCCAGAATATCTGCACTCAGTACTGCCACAGAGATCGACCATCACCAACCTCATGGGGACGCTGCTAAGGATCCAGCAAGCAGCAGTTTGATATAGTCTTTTTAGATGTGGCAGCCGCATATGATAACATATCCATCCCAGCTCTCATAGTCATTCTGCGGGACTACTTTCTCATTACGGGAAATGCCCTCCATTTATTAAGAGCACTCTTCGGCGCAGACAAATTACAAAGTACGCAACGTATGAGGTTGATAAAGGTGTCCCGCAAGGCGGAGTCTTGTCTGCCACAATTTTTGCCATAGCCCTTGAACCCTTCTTAGCCCAGAACAACTTCATCTGTGGGGGGGGTTTATTTTTATGTTTATTATTTATTGTTATTTACTTTATTTAAATAATCTCCTTTATAAATATCCTCTGTTTTTTTTTTTCAACCTGTTCCACAATGATATAAGGGCTTATTTAATTATCCCCTGTATTCTACTGTGCCCCCCCCGTTTAGTCCCCTCCCACTTTACACCTGACTTGTTTGTCTCCCAGAAGATTCTAGACTCTAAGGGGGGCTCAATATTTTTTTTCTCCTCTGGATTGGCTGAAGTTCAAAATGACTGACAAACACTTAAGTACCAAATCATAATAATATTTATTGACAATATATATATATATATACATTTCCAATCCATAGCTAAGATTGACTGTGAATATCTTTGTAATTCAAACTACAGAGTTTTCTTACCTATATATATACATATCATTATTTTCTTCGTGTGTCTCATCCTTGGGTTCTAACGGATCTAAGAGTCATTACATCTTATGATCCTTACATGAGTTTCCGACCAATCAACTGTCCTAGTAGGTTTACAAGTGGCTTCCAGCATGGCAATAAACAATTTTAAGTAGCTATATATATATATACATATTTATATCCCTTTCCAAAATCACCACATATACATACATATATATATATATATACCTCAGTTAGCAAATCCTTTCTTCAACTACAGACCAGTTCATCATTCATAATCAACAATAGTAATTAACCGTTTCCCGTATCTAATCCTATAATCCTTTAACTAGCAGGGCACTCTATAAGCGTTTTATCCATTTAAAACAGTTACTATCACTCTGTGTTATACTCTCTATAAATCCAAATTCGCTATAATTTCATAATCAACTACAATCCTTTGTTACCTACTTAGTCATTCCCTCAAAATTAACTATTATCTCAAAGTATCCTTTCTACCCATTTATAAATCTTTATCTTAAAAACCTACACTTAATTTCACTACCGTTCTGTGGGCATGGTTACAATTACATTTAACTTTCTCTTATAGATTAGGTATTTATCCTAGAGTCCTTCCTTTATAAACTTAAGTTTTGTTTCTTACTGAACTATCACTTACTCAGTTTTCAAGTGATTTTCCTATTCAGGGCTGCCATAACCATCAGCGTAACGGCGTAGACTAGGAGGCGGGCGGTTGCTCATCCATGGAATGCATCAATTTACTTGAGATTCGCTCTCCCATAGGCACTGCGCTGTTGAGTTGAGTAAGGGTCCTTTTCTTACGGCGTTCTCTAGGATTTTCCTTGGGCACTCTTCTTCCTTCGCTATGAATTTTGTCGGCTTCTCACACTGCTGTAGTATACATTGGCTACTGCAGAATATTCTTTCTTCCGCATGGACACATTTCTTTTCCCAACTTTAGGCTTACGAAATTTCTCACAAAGAAAATTTCCTTCCCATTCCTAAACCATCTCCCCAAACTCAGCAACGACTCTGCCCCCCGACTGTCTTCCTCTACGCACTTCCGAAAACTACCTCACACGACTGTCTTCCTCTACGCACTTCCAAAGACTACTCCAAAAAAACTTCTCCTTCTCCTCACTCTGGATTTCAAAATTTCCTGCGCTTTTTCGTTCAGACCAATTGCTGACCAGTACATCCCTTCCCCTGTGATTCCCATTCGTCTCCAATACTCTTCGAGGGCGTGTCTTCCATCCTTTTTAGAGAGGGCTACTTGCTTCCAGCAATTCCTAGAATATTTTAGAAAGGCAACTGGAAATTCCTGTAATTTTGGAGTTTCTAGATCGTCTTTGTGTTTGCCCAGCTATGCCCTGTATTGGCCTTGATACACCTGTCGTTAATTGCCCCCGTGAAATTTTAAAGTGTGCACTTAAATATCATGAATACCTCCATTACTGAGCTCCATCTCTATCTTATTTATTTTTGTTTCAGCTCATTGTTCTTTAGGGCGAAATGTTAACTCTGATCTGAGCTCATTAACTACGGTCTGCTCCATCAGTGTTTCCTATTGTATCGCGTGTTCGAAACGCTTCCCCCCCCCCCCGTTGCTACGTTAATCTTCCTCTTGCTTAAAGGTAATAGGCGTAACGAGCATAATTAAACCTTGACTTATCTGAATTATCCTATACAATTTCAGTTATTAGTTTTTTGACCATATATATTTCAAATTGGTTGTCTGTATTAATTTTCCTTAATAATATTTCAATATCAATAACCCTCAAATTCTTTTTTTTTTTTTTATCAGTTGTAAGGACAGGTCCTTACAATCACATACGCCGATGATATAAAAATTTTTATTGTCTCAGAAGATCAGAAATCAGCTGACTACCACAACCAAGTGGCTAATACTAAAATAAAAGAACTTCAAGGTATCTAGATTTAACCCGAGGGCCACACATCTGGTGAGTATGGGCTTGGCACACCCAGGGTCCTGAGCTGGATATCATCGTTCTTCTCTTCCTTGGTGATTCCATTTTATTTCTCTCTCCCTGGTTAGTTAAGAAATTTTTTTTTGGCTGGTGCAGCATAAGCCTCAGGCTTCCTTGCACCATATGGCTAATAATAATAATAATAGTATCGGGCTGCAGTTGAATGAAAAAAAGACGTCACAAATGACTTTCACAAATAAAATAAAGCCAAACAAAATGGAAATACATGTATATGTGAACGGCATCCTCATCCAAAAGGCGCTGTCACACGTTGATCTTGGACTCAAGTGGGACAAAGGCCTGACCTTCCGCCCGCATTTCTCATACATCCGTAACAAAATATACGCGGCGCTTTGGGCAACCAGGCAGAAGCTCACAGGTATTAGAGACCCCGGTCTGATGAAGCAATACATCAACAGATGTGTTACTCCGATTCCCCTACACGCGGCACAAATCCGGTCTTCAGTTCCAGAAAGCAAAGCCTTTCTAGGACTCGAATACTGGCTCTTGAGATGGCTAAACAGAATTTCAGCTAAGCCTTTTACCATCTCAAGAGCTATACTATACTCCAATTTAGAGGTCACACCCTGGAGACAAATAATCACGTCAAGTAACATAATGACGCTCGCTCAGCTTTTAACGGGACGGCTGGATGCACCGAAAGCCCGAGAGTGGATAATATGGTGCAAGGAAGCCTTGAGGCTTTTGTTGCACCAGCAAAAAAAAAAACAAAAAAAAAAAAAAAAAAAAAAACCATCCAGCTATTCAACAACCTCAATATCAACCCTGAAAGGCTCTGCACTTGCAAATCCTACAGAAAGGAAGTTCGCGGAAACTCCTACTTGCAAATACAGATGGTTTTTTTTTTGTTAGTTGTTGGCGCATCGGCTTCTGTGGCCATAATGCACCTCCCAAAGTTTTTGCATTTTACTCTGATCCAAGCCCGAGGAGAGATTCGAACCCGCGACCTTGAGGTTGTCAGGCAGGCACTTTACCCACCTGGCTAGCCCGGTCGGCAATACAGATGTAAGGGTACAGTTTCAGCACCTTGTTCAGCCAGGCACGAGCCACTGGGCTTTAGGAAACCCGACCTCATCAAGAAATAGATGTCAGGATTGTCGTACCCACCCCACTCTAATCCCCACAGAAAAACCAGACTATTAAATTATTTTAGGGTTACCCGTAATTAAATACATTAACCCGTATTTGTCTTTAAATTGCGTATGTTCTATGGTTGATTTGCCTGTTTTACTGGACGAAAAAAACCCAGTTACTGGGGAGAAAAACCTTGCTATCTACGCCTGAGACCAACTAACTCAGCCACGGAGTGAAAAAGCCCATTAAAGTTCCTCGCGTCATCGACAGGATTCGAACCCAGGCCTTTTCTACCCGGTGTGGGGAGGATGGTGACGATACCACTGTGCTACCCGCGCAGACCTCTGAAGCTGCACTGTCTTTGCCATATAAGTCAAACCAACCTTTTTTACAGTCATATTTTGGATATAATGGTGCATTACTGCTGGAAACAGTAAATTGAACTTTCAAATTTTTATTTTGCTGTATCGCGGTCATTCCTGTTGTCATGATGTTTCATATGCTGTCGGCTGTTTTGGCTGTAAATATTTGTGTATGTGTAAATATGGTGAAACTCCCACTTGTGTGTATTTAAGCAGAAGGTATGCTTCAATTGTCACGGTATTAAGTTCTTACCAGTTTATAGTAGTTAAGTAGTTAAAGCCTTAGCGGGGAATTACTAACTCAAGTATTGTATATTACAGATAAAATGTACTTATAAATCAGATAATATGTATATCATGTATTTTATAATTGTATAACATCTTGTAACGTAGTTGTATATGTATTAGTTGTATAGTTGTATACACCCCCTGGCCAGTGGCTGTATCCGGGTGTTCTCCTAAGAGAAATAAACTGATGATAATAATAATAATAAAATTTGCATTGTAAAGAGACGACACACAATTGCTAGAACGTTGGTCGCTGATCTGATAAAATTATGGAGAGATCATGATCTGCCCCTAAAGACGAAACTAAGAATCATTGATTCGTTAATTTCTCCAGTTGTCACTTATGGATGTGAAGGATGGAATCTGAAAAGAGTTGACAGGAAGAAAACTGAGGCATTTGAAATGTGGTGTTACAGGAGAATATTATGTATTTCTTACTTGGATCGAAGAACAAATGAGTGGGTATTGAATAAAATTGGCAGGCCTAAAATTCTTCTTCATAGCATCAACAAAAGAAAACTCAAGTTTTTTGGTCATATAGTAAGAAGGGAAAACTTTCTGTTGAAGAATATAATGGAAGGAAAAACCGAGGGGAAGAGGTTCAGAGGAAGACCTGCAACTAGGTGGATGGGATCAGTGAACTTCTGGGCGTGACACTTTGCGATGCTGCTCGTATAGCACACGATCGATGCAGCTGGAGGAAGTTGTTGGTGGCCACAAGAGCTCCTCGGAACTATGTGACTGGAAAAAGAAGCATTATATCAATGCGCCTGACGTCATTCTTGTAAATCTACGTTTAGTGTATCATGTCACTTATACATAGATTGAGAAAACACTTCCGCAGTGAATGACAGTTTGGATTTAATATAACGGCATATGGGGGAAAACCACTGTATTATGCTTGGTAACGTAAAATTATATATATAAAAAAAAAAAAAAAACACGTTGTATCATGCTAGTAAAAGTAAAACAATGGAAAAAAAAAAAAAAAAAAAAGCAAGCCTTTACAATCTGATACCCCTTCCGACTGATCGTTGCGAGTAATAGTGATTGATATGCATAGCCCACTATGGTTAGTCTCAGTTAGGGTGTTTATTCCCCACCAGCCGCTGTTTTAAACAGTGGGGGATTAACACCCAAGACTAACGGATTCATGCGAATAACGATTTTCGTAATCTATTGTATACAAGATTATGGACACACCGTTTTTAGAACGAATCCGTCCTGAATTGGTGGCGTAAACTAATATAACCTTATTTAAGCAGTTAAAAATGAAAATCTATTAAAAAAAAAAAAAAAACTATATTTCTTTTGCTTGAATAATCCAAAGCCAAGAGGGGAAAAAGTGTGTTTTCTCAATCTATTTATAAGTGACACGATACGCTAAACCTAGATGTGCAAGAATGACGTCAGGCGTATTGATATACCCCGTATCACATAGTCTTACTACTCTGTACCTCCTATAATGCAAGTATGCTAAATCCATTGCCAAAAAAATTCCAATCTAAACAAATACCGTAATAACAAACTGATTTTACGCTAATTATGCACTAATACATGGGAAGATATGAAAATTGGCTTCAAAATAAGAGACAGTAAGCTCTATAAATGCATTCTGCTTAATCATAAATAAGAGAATTAATGATTAGTTTAGGAACAACGACACGTATTTGCTTATGACTAATCATATAGTAAAATACACGTGATTAAGTACATATAATATATAATTAATTTATTACCTTGGGTTAAGAGGAACATCCTAAAAGTATATTTAGACACAAATATGGAATGCAGTTACACCAATATAGACGCTTTGGACGTTCTTTTTCCCAGCATTGTTATTCAGCGATTCTTCACATTAATGCAATATTCAAACGTTTATTATCGAACTTTTGGAAAGTTATATTCGTATTCTAGAAATATTGTTATGAATTGTCATATTTCTTACATTTTTGTATACATTTGAAAAATATACCTCTGGCATGATACCGTGAAACGTTTTGTAAAGTTGTGGTACCTGCGTCCGTAGCCGAGTGGTAAGGAGCGGGAGTTTTTTTTTTTTAGGAAAAAACCCCAAACACGACAGGTATTAGAACCTATAGTACTTAGTACCCTGCATGGGTTGGAGGTTGAGAAAACGAAAGAAGATATTTGTTGACATTAGACTTGAATTTCTGTAGGCTGTAATTTTCAGGAAATACGTATGCAGGAAGGTTGTTCTAGAAAACGGCAGTTGAATGAATAAACGAGGAAGATGAAAAGTTGGTTCTGTGAGCTTGAAGTTGGATAGTAAATGAGTGCAGTAACACACGCTCTTTGAGGTAGACCGGGGTTCAAGACGCTGACTGCTAAATACGGTCCATCTACCAACACGCACTGGACCAGCGTGTCAGATTATGGTCCAATTCCCGCAGCATGAATTGTCGATGAAGCTTCCATCCTGCAGTGGATTGATAATGGCTGCAGTATACCTTTTTTTTTTTTTTTTTTTTACCTGCGTGTACCTGTGAACCTTACAATAAAGATCATGTTTATATTTGCAAACCGTTTCTATGCTTTTCGATTTCTCATAGTTGTTTAGAGTTCGGTCGGATACCCTTTTAGAAAAAGTAATGAAGAATGAAATAATACAGAAATGTGTATAAATGGAGTGAATGTGTATAAATGTCCACAATCCAGTAATTACATAATTGGTTACAGGTTTGCGGGCAATAGTACAAATTCAAATGATAATTTGAATTTGTGTTTTTCAACGGGCACTGGAACTGCGAGTACAGAGAAGGGCAACAGTCTTGTTGCCATTCTCTGTACTCGTTCTAGCAACTCTACATCCTTCCTAAATTCAGGCCTCCAGACCTGTATGCAGTATTCAAGATGTAGCCTGACCATTGCCTTATACAATGGTATAATCACCTCCTTGTCTTTGTAGCAAAATTCCTATATATCATTGACAAACCTCCATGACCTGCTCTACATATGTGACTGCACAATTACCCCCAGATTTTTTTCCTTCTCCAGCTCCCTGAGTGTAGTACCACACAGTTGGTACTTTTCTCTCTGATTACTGCTACTCATATGCAGTATACTTTACATTTATTAATGTTAAACTTCATTTGCCACTTCTCAGCCCATTTCTTAACTTTTCTAAATCTTGTTTCAGTAGCATACTGTCTTCAGTGTCACTAATAACCTTGCCAAACTTTGTATCATCTGAAAACGTGGACATTAAGCTTGATATAACTTCATCGATATCATTGATAAATGTACAAAACAACAGTGGGCCCAACACCGAACCCTGGAAAATTTTTCTAATAACATTAGTCCACGGTGAGCAGCGTCCACTGATTACCATTCTCTCTCTCTGCTCTCACTGAACCATCCACTGTAAGAATTTGCCGTTAATACCATACTGCACCAATTTGTACAGTAGTCTTCCATCTGCACAGTATTAAAAGCTACACAGCATCATAGAAAAGTTCCACAGTATGAAAAGCTTTCTTCAAATCTAAGTATATGATATCGAAATTATTTTTTTCATCTAGTTCCTTTGTAACCACATCGCAGTATTCAATCAAATTTGTCAGACAAGGCTTTCCCTTAACAAACGCATGCTGTGTCTGAATTATTACTACAGTTTTGTCTAGATAATCCTATAAGTAGTAGTAGTAGTAGTAGTAGTAGTAGTAGTAGCAGTGGTATGTGATGCAAGAAAGCAAGTGTATGAGCTTATGCAACACCAGCCAAAAAAAAAAAAAAAAAAAATCACACCATTCCCTACAAATTAGCATTAGCATTAGTAGAGGCATTTGATGCAAGAAAGCAAGCTTATGCAGCATCAGCCAAAAAAAAAAAAAAAGTAACATAAATAAATAAAAATAACCACTTCCACTTCACCCCTCTGTTCGTTCGAAATACCTATCCAGCTGAACTTAAACTTATTTAGGCTATCAACTTCCACGACAAGGGATGGAAGACTGTTCCACCTACCAACCACCCGCTGGCTAAAGGCAAATTTCCGCACATCTATCCTACATCTGTCTTTCCTCAATTTGAATTTATGCCCTCTCAGGTGATTATTCTGAGCAAGAGGAAGAATCCCATCAGCATTGAGCATGCTCAAACCATTCAAGGCTTTGTACACCTCTATCAGATCACCTCGCTGGTGCCTAGTTTCCAGACACTGTAATTCGCAAACTTAAGCCTTTCTTCGTAAGAGCACCCCTTTGTCCCATTCACCAATCTAGTTGCCTTTCTCTGTACTCGTTCCAGCAGCTCTACATCCTTCTTGAAATGAGGCCTCCAGGCCTGTATACAGTACTCTAGGTGTGGCCTGACCATTGCCTTATACAAGGGAATAATCACCTCCTTATCCCTGCTAGAAAAATTCCTATATATCATCGACAATACACCATGAGCTACTCTTGCAGCCCGTCTGCACTGCTCAGAGAACTTCATATCTGCCTGCACAACCACCCCCAGGTCCCTTTCATTCTCTACCACTGTCAGTGTAGTACCACAGAGTTGATACGTTGCTCTGGGGTTGCTCTTTCCAATATGTAGTACTTTACATTTGTCAATGTTAAACTTCATTTGCCACCTCGAAGCCCATCTGTTCAACCTTTCCAAATCCTGTCGCAGCAGCATAGTGTCAGTAGTGTCCTTGACAACCCTGCCAACCTTCGTATCGTCTGCAAACTTGGACATCAAACTTGATATCCCATCATCAATATCATTCATAAACACCGAAAACAACAACGGACCCAATACTGAACCCTGAGGGACTCCACTAATAACATTAGTCCACGATGAGCAGTGTCCATTGATTACCACTCTCTGTCTTCTCCCCCTCAACCACCCCTTTATCCATAGCAGCAATTTGCCTCCAATGCCACACTGCTCCAATTTGTGCAGCAGTCTTCCATGTGCAACAGTATCAAAAGCCTTTCTAAGATCCAAGTATATAATATCAAAGTTATTCCCTGCATCCAGTTCTTTTGTGACTGCACATAGTATCCAATCAAATTGGTCAGGCAAGACTTACCCTTAACAAAACCATGCTGTGTCCTAGCTATAACTGAAGTCTTGTCTAGATGATCCTGCAGTGCTTCTTTAACCAGTGCCTCCATTAATTTTCCTGGAACAGAAGTTAAACTCAAAGGTCTATAATTACTTGTGTCAGCCTTTGACCCCCCTTTGTGAATTGGGGTCACATTTGCACATCTCCAGTCCATGGGTACCTCCCCTGAGTCCAAGGAAGCTCTCATAATTATGGCTAAGGGTTTGCTTACTTCCTTTGCTGCCTCCTTTAATATAACTGGATAGATCCCATCCACCCCAGGTGCCTTTCTTGTGTTTATCTTCAACAATTTCACCTCCACTTTGCTCCCAGTTATTACAAGATTCTCTAGCTTACTGCTAGAGTTGAATACACCTCTGGCATTCCCCTCGCTGAATAACTCCTCATGTGTGAATGTTGATGCAAAATATTCATTTAGTTTGTTAGCTACCTGAGCAGGGTCATCAACAGTTGACCCATCGATCTCAAGTGGACCAATCTGATTCATCCCCTTCCTTCTAGAGTTTACATAAATAAAGAACTCTTTGCTGTTTTTCTTCGCATCCCTTGCCAAGGATCTCTCGTAATCTGCCTTCGCCTGCCTAACCTCCTTTGTAACTTGGTTACAGATCAACTTGTATCTATCATAGGCGTCTGTGTCACGTGTTAATTTGTATGTATCCCATGCATTTTTCTTTTCTGCCATATGCCTCATCAGTTCATCTGACATCCATTTAGGCCGAAACCTTGAACAATATTTCTTAGTTGGTATGTAAAGCCTAGTAGCTTCCAAGATAAGTTCTTTGAATGCTTCCCATTTTGAATTTGCTGTTGGCAATATCATCAGTTGATCCCACTGTATAGAATTTAAATACTGTCTCAGTCCATTGTAGTCGCCTTTACGAAAGCAATACCCCTTCCCTTTACCCCTAATGGTAGTTACCTCTTTGAGTAACTCCCACTTCAGCACACTGTGGTCACTGCCACCAAGTGGTTCATTTATCTGCAGATTCTTAATGCATGAAGAATCACTACTGATAATCAAATCAAGAATATTACTCCCTCTAGTTGACTCCCGAACATGCTGATGTAGAAAACAATCATCCAATAAATCCACAAAAGCCTTGCTACTGTGTGAGTGACCAGCCCCCAAATTCCAGTCAATATCTGGGAAATTAAAATCCCCCATTATAAGACTCTCTGATTTACTGGCCCACTCTATTTCTCCGAACAGTTTCTTATTATACTCATCAGAGTCATTAGGCCTATAGCACACTCCTACTCTCAATTTTGATCTCCCAATGCTTATGTCACACCAAACTGACTCGACACTGCACTGTCCAGCGATTTCGACTGGCTTCACTTCCTTGGATTTTATGTGTTTTTTAACTAATAGCATAACCCCTCCTCCCTTCCTATCCTGTCTATCCTTTCTGTAGACATTGTACTCCCCAGATTCCAGTTCTGCATTCCTTATATCTGTGTGACACCACGTCTCTGAAATCCCCACAATATCTGCCTTTGATGTTTTGAGCAATACCTCAAATTCATCAAATTTATTTACTAAACTCCTAGCATTGGTGTACACACAAGTATACATGCACCTGTTCTTTTTCTTAGCTACCCTGACACAACCGATGTGTTTACTTGTACTCCAATGATTCCCAGCAGTCTCTGAAATATCCTGCATCTTATTTTCCAGGCTGCGGCTCATTCAAATAGAAGCAGTGCAAGAATCACTTTCACCTCTGCCAGTGGCTACTGTTAGTCTATTAGTCCTTGTATCCCCCCAATCTAGCAGTCCAGTTTCTCCTTAAATTTATTTAACCTATCAACTTCCACAATGACAGATGGAAGTTTATTCCAGCAATTAACCACCCGCTGGCTAAAGGCAAATTTCCGCACATCTATTCTACATCTGTCTTTTCTTAATTTAAATTTATGCCCCCTTAGGTTCGTAATCTGAACAAGTGGAAGGATCCCATCATAATTCAGTGTGCTCAACCCATTCAAGGCCTTATATAGCTCAATCAGATCTCCGCACAGGTGCCTAGTCTCCATCCACTGCAATTTGCAGAACTTAAGCCTCTCTTGGTAAGAGGATCCCTTCATTCCCCTCACCAATCTTGTTGCCCTTCTCTGTACACGCTCAAGTAAATCTACATCCTTCCTAAAATGAGGCCTCCAGACCTGTACGCAGTACTCAAGGCGTGGCCTGACCATTGCCTTATACAGAGGGATAATCACCTCCTTTTCCCTGCTAGCAAAATTCCTATATATCATTGACAAAACCCCATGACCTGCCTGGCAGCCTGTCTGCATTGCTCAGAAAACTTCATATCTGACTGCACAATTATTCCCAGGTCTTTTTCATTTTCTACCACTTTAAGTGTAGTACCACACAGTTGGTACGTTTCTCTGGGGTTACTTCTACCCATATGCAGTATTTTGCATTTGTCAAGGTTAAACTTCAGTTGCCACTTCTTAGCCCCTCTGCCCAAATTATCTAGATCCTGTTGCAGTAGCACACTGCCATTACTGTCATTAACAACCCTGCCAACCTTTGTATCATCTGCAAACTTCGACATTAATACTTCGACATTAGAACTTCCATACTAAGTTCTAAGTACTACAGGTTCTAATATCTTTTGTGTTTTGGATTTTCTTATAAGATATATTTATTTTATTTATTGTCATTGTTTTTTTTTTTCTGTTCGCTATAATATTATTATTACCAATTATCGTTTACACTACAACACGCTATGGGCGCTGTTGTTTGACTGTTGTCGTGTTATTCGATTTTTCGAAGAAACTTAATTTAAAAATAGGTTACCGAATTTTTTGCATTTATACCGATGAACTTAGTTTGCTGTAATAAATATCAAGCATGTAATGTAGTAAATATTTGACCTATAAACTATTTAGTCCCTTAAATAAAAGTGTATACCGCTCAGGTTCTCGAGTTATAAGTCTCTTATAAGGTAAGATGGGAATACTTTGTAATAAAAGTTTTTGAATTCAAATTTTATTTATTCGTAATTTTAATGATTTGAAAATTAAATACGTTAGGAATTTCTTGAAGTAAATTTACTTTGGACAGTTTTTTCATTTGGAGTTTTTATAGGCTACAGTTAAAAACAAATTGTAAAATTTAATCAGGTCTCTTGATAAAGTTTTTAAATAGCTGCCCACCGTCCAGTATAAAAGGGTGAGGAAGTTTCTCCCTTGTGGGGAGTAGTCACGGATCAAACCCGTCGGAGACTAGAAATGAATGGATTCATTTTGCGCTTTAGTGGGTGGAGGGAGAGAGTAGGAATTTTCCTCGCTTTTAGAACATTTTACACTTTTACAGCCTATACCACATGAAAAATTGGGCCTTGAACATATTTGTATAAACGTAATCCACCATAAAAGTACGAATATCATAGGAACTGGCAATGCGATTAGAATAGTCAGTATGCCATTAAAATTGCCTAAAAAACCTTTAGTGATAGCATAGTTGTTTAGCGAATGCAGTAGAACCTGGATAAGAAGTTTTCCAAAGGACTTGAGGTGTAGAACTTCTTACACAGGAAAACTTCTTAGAAGGGAAAATGACCTAAGGGTATGAAATATTAACTACACAAATAAAAATGAAAAGTTACACATACATAAGTTAAAGATGATTTTTAAGTACTATTTCAGAATTTATAAATATTTTACTCCACTTATGGGAAACATTTTATGGGAAAGTACTAGGTTGAAACATTAAAAATTGGCAAACCACAAGATGGAAGCCTGTTTGAAAGACCATTAAGTCAAACATGATCGAAAGCCTTTGAGATGTCAAGCAACTACTTGTGTTTCACCAAACTTTTCCATTCAATTTGTCCATAAATGGGTAACATAAGCCAGAATATCACCAGCGGATCTACACTGATGGAAACCATACTGGCGATTGTTGATCAAACAGATGGTTTCTACGTAGTTTAAGAGTTGGTGGTTAATTGATTTCTCCATTACTTTAGAAAGAGTAGAAGTAATTGCAATGGGATGATAATTGGACGGGATGGATTTGTCACCCTTTTTTTTAGATCAGCAAATTTCCAAGCAGAAGGAAAAACATCTTTGGAATAAGAAAGTGAAAAAAAAAGGTGGCAAAGAATAGGAGTTAGCACAGGTTTTGAGAACAAGTGGAGAAATGCCATCAGGACCTGGAGCTTTCTTAGCATCAGGATTCATCAAAATCCTTCTGACATCCTTTTGATGGATACCCACATGTGGCATTGAATGGAGCATGTTAGGAATGGTGGCAGGTGTTTTACCAAGATCATTAATATATGAGTTGGAAGAAAAATGGGATGCTAGCAGGTCAACTTTATCCTTGGCCGAAGTGACAATAGAACCATCTGGTTTGGACAAAGATGGGCAGATGTTGCGGCCAATAGCTTTGGCGAGAGACCAGAATGCTTGGCTACCATTAGGGCAAGAAGCAAGTTATCTACTCTTAGCCTGATCAAAATCTAGTTTGAACTGATTAATAACTGCTTTACAATTGTTGTGAGTTTTGGTGTAGGCAGAAAATGAATGAAATTGAAGAATTGGAAACAATTCAATTATGATATGCAACATTCTTCTCTTGAACAGCCTTAGCACATTTATTGGGAAAACAAGGTTTAGATGAAGGACGAGATTTTAAAGTGGCATATGGAATAAAGGATTCCATTCCTACAAGAATAATTTCACTGACACAGTCTGAGCAAACATTAACATCAGAAGTTTTGAAAGCGTAATCCGACACAAGGAAGAGAAGAAAGGAAATCTCTTTGGTCATCCCATTTTGTATTTTTGTAATGCCAAACAACATGAGGTTGGGAATAGCCATGAGATAAAGGCTCCATTGCAGAAGAGACAATCACCAAGTTGTGATCTTAGGTGCCTAAAGGACCATTCACTTTGACCGAGTACTTAGAAGGGTTGTTTGTGAGAAAAAGATCAAGCGTGTTGGCTGTATGGTTAGGATTATCAGGTATTCTGGTTGGTAAATGAACAATCTGTGTGAGGTCATTAGTAATTGCCCAAGCCTCAGCATCTCGACCAGCTGGATCTGTGTGACTAAAAAACAGAAGCCAGCTGGAGTTGTGAACATTATAATTACCAAGGAAAATTACCTAACTGTGAGGAAAGTTGGACTGGAGAAAGTCAAGTTGCAAAGACAGAAAGTCAAAGAGTTCTAATTGATTTAAAATCACTTGGAGTTGGGAGAATGGTAGAGACAACAGATGAATTTTACAGAATGTGGTAGAGAGATTTTAAGCCAGAGAAGATCAAAAAGAGGAGAATCCAAATTACCAAGTCTGACAGGGAATATTGGACCGATCATATGCACGATTACCACCTTTAAGGCGAAAGGAATCATACAGCAAATAATTTGGGCAACTGAGATGAGCATTGTTTGAATAAACTGATAACTTGGATTCTGTGAGAAAAAGTACACGAGGTTTGGCAGACTGTAAGTGGAAATGGACATCATTGAGATTAGAACTGGGACCACGTATATTTGTGAAATGAATTAGGAAGTGTTTGGGAGGGACATGCTGTATGAAGTAATGAAATTTTTGGATATGGCGTACACATGGTAAGAATATACCCAGATCCTTGACATAACGTGGCCTCAACAATGTCCCCTGTGTACACACTACTCGGACTCCCTCCAGTCACTGTCTGTCACAGTAGAGGTAGCAAGGTTATACACTAGCTGATCTGAAGCCTCCTAGAAAGTTATCACTAGGTTCGGTCCAGTGTACTAACTAGTGGCTGGCCTGCGAACACTGTTTTAGAGCTGTACCCTCGAAATGTAAGGAAGTTTGGATTTCGCCATGGTGTTCATCGTAAGTTCAAAAGACATTAGCCATACTACATGATAGAAGAGATGGGGAAAGGTTGACCAGAACTTAGCTCAGGAGACTAAACATGGGTTCCATGACTTCAAGCCTCCAGTAAGCAAAGTGGTGGTATTGCACCGGTTGATGAGAGTCATCTACCACCTAGTATTGCTTGGTAACAGAGAGGAGCGTCATTCCTGTGTGTGTTGTTTGTGCCACATCTCGTCCCCTGCTTACATTGGTTAACACCTGGGTGGTCACCCGTAGTGTGCTTACGCATATGGGTTATACCCAGGATTACTAACAGTCTCACCAACGTGAAGGTGCAAGCAGAGGATTTGGCCATCACAGACCGGACTTCGCTTAAATTGGGTCCACTTGGCTTGAGTGTCTCCTGAATATCAGTTCCATCAGTGTCTTTAGACTCCCAGGTGGCAAGCACTAGCATATCTGAGAGAATGTGTGCGACAATCTCAAGGATCAAGCTTATACAGCAACAGCTAAAAAAAAAAAAAAAAAGAAAAAGAAAAAAAAAAACCCACACTTCCCATTTCAACTATCCATTCCCTCCAGAAGTTTGCCTAGTTCTTCCTTAACTTTTCTTTAAGCTATCAACTTCCACAATGCCAGAAGGAAGGTTGTTCCAGCAATCAGCCATTTGCTGGCTAAAGGCAAATTTCCACACATCTATTCTGTAACCGTCCTTCCTCAATTTGAATTGATGCCTCCTCACGTGTGAAAGTTCTGAGTGAGAGAAAGAATTCCATCAGCATTGAGTTTGCTCAATCTAGTAAAAGCCTTAAACACCTAAATCTGATCACCTTGCAGATGCTTAGTCACCACATGCTTAGTCACCACATGCTGAAATTTGCAGAACTGAAGCCTTTCTTGGTAAGTGCACTCCTTTGTTCTCTTCACTAATTTCATTGTCCTCCTGTACTCTTTCCAGTGCTCCACATTCTTCCCGACATGAGGCCTCCAGATCCCTATGTATTACTCAAGATGTGGCATGACCATTACCTTATACCAGTGGTTTGCAAACTTCTGGTGGTTCAAAAAAAGTGTTCCAGGTGTTAGCATTAGCATTAGCATTAGTAGAGGCATTTGATGCAAGAAAGCAAGCTTATGCAGCATCAGCCAAAAAAAAAAAAAAAAAAAAAAAAGTAACATAAATAAATAAAAATAACCACTTCCACTTCACCCCTCTGTTCGTTCGAAATACCTGTCCAGCTGAGCCTTAAACTTATTTAGGCTATCAACTTCCACGACAAGGGATGGAAGTCTGTTCCACCCACCAACCACCCGCTGGCTAAAGGCAAATTTCCGCACATCTATCCTACATCTGTCTTTCCTCAATTTGAATTTATGCCCTCTCAGGTGATTTTTCTGAGCTAGAGGAAGAATCCCATCAGCATTGAGCATGCTCAAACCATTCAAGGCTTTGTACACCTCTATCAGATCACCCCGCTGGTGCCTAGTTTCCAGACACTGTAATTTGCAAAACTTAAGCCTTTCTTCGTAAGAGAACCCCTTTGTCCCATTCACCAATCTAGTTGCCCTTCTCTGTACTCGTTCCAGCAGCTCTACATCCTTCCTGAAATGAGGCCTCCAGGCCTGTATACAGTACTCTAGGTGTGGCCTGACCATTGCCTTATACAAGGGAATAATCACCTCCTTATCCCTGCTAGAAAAATTCCTATATATCATTGACAATACACCATGAGCTACTCTTGCAGCTCGTCTGCACTGCTCAGAGAACTTCATATCTGCCTGCACCACCACCCCCAAGTCCCTTTCATTCTCTACCACTGTCAGTGTAGTACCACAGAGTTGATACGTTGCTCTGGGGTTGCTGTTTCCCATATGTAGTACTTTACATTTGTCAATGTTAAACTTCATTTGCCACCTCGAAGCCCATCTGCTCAACCTTTCCAAATCCTGTTGCAGCAGCATAGTGTCAGTAGTGTCCTTGACAACCCTGCCAACCTTCGTATCGTCTGCAAACTTGGACATTAAGCCTGATATACCATCATCAATATCATTTATAAATACAGAAAACAATAAAGGCCCCAATACTGAACCCTGAGGGACTCCACTAATAACATTAGTCCACGATGAGCAGTGTCCATTGATTACCACTCTCTGTCTTCTCCCCCTCAACCACCCCTTTATCCATAGCAGCAACTTGCCTCCAATGCCACACTGCTCCAATTTGTGCAGCAGTCTTCCATGTGCAACAGTATCAAAAGCCTTTCTAAGATCCAAGTATATAATATCAAAGTTATTCCCTGCATCCAGTTCTTTTGTGACTGCATCATAGTATCCAATCAAATTGGTCAGGCAAGACTTCCCCTTAACAAAACCATGCTGTGTCCTAGCTATAACTGAAGTCTTGTCTAGATGATCCTGCAGTGCTTCTTTCACCAGTGCCTCCATTAATTTTCCGGGAACAGAAGTTAAACTCACAGGTCTATAATTACTTGTGTCAGCCTTTGATCCCCCTTTGTGAATTGGGGTCACATTTGCACATCTCCAGTCAATGGGTACCTCCCCTGAGTCCAAGGAAGCTCTCATAATTATGGCTAAGGGTTTGCTTACCTCCTTTGCTGCCTCCTTTAATATAACTGGATAGATCCCATCCACCCCAGGTGCCTTTCTTGTGTTTATCTTCAACAATTTCTCCTCCACTTTGCTCTCAGTTATTACAAGATTCTCTAGCTTACTGCTAGAGTTGAATACACCTCTGGCATTCCCCTCGCTGAATAACTCCTCATGTGTGAATGTCGATGCAAAATATTCATTTAGTTTGTTAGCTACCCGAGCAGGGTCATCAACAGTTGACCCATCGATCTCAAGTGGACCAATCTGATTCATCCCCTTCCTTCTAGAGTTTACATAAGTAAAGAACTCTTTGCTGTTTTTCTTCGCATCCCTTGCCAAGGATCTCTCGTAATCTGCCTTCGCCTGCCTAACCTCCTTTGGAACTTGGTTACAGATCAACTTGTATCTATCATAGGCATCCGTGTCACGTGTTGTTCGCACTAAAAATTCTGTAATGGCGTCTGCTTAGATTTACATAGGTATATTTTTGTAAATTTAGATTGAGGAAAGACAGTTGTAGAATATATGTGTGAAAATTTTCTTTTAGCCAGTGGTTCGCAATAAAAATATTATATTGAAAAAGATTCGTAAGTTAAAAAAAATGTTTGCACTTGTTGCCTTGTGCAATGGGAAATCACCAAAATTCCTGCATATCGTTGAAAAAATCCCATGAGCTGCCATGGCAACCTGTCTGCATTGCTCAGAGAACTTCATATCTGACTGCACAGTTACCCCAGGTCTTTTACATTTTCCACTACCTGAGTGTAGTACTATACAGTTGGTACGTTACTCTTGGGTTACTACTTCCCATATGCATTATTTTGCATTTAACAATGTTAAATTCCAATTGCTCAGCCTATCTGCCTGTGCATTTCTTGATTCTGTTGCGGTAGCATACTGTCATTAATCATCCTGCCAACTTTCGTATCATCTGCAAGCTTAGACGTTAGGCCTGATATGCCTTCATCAGTATCATTGATAAATATAAAAAGCAACAATGGGCCCAACACTGAACCCTGGGGGACTCCACTAATAACATCAGTAGTTGAGTGGGAGAAGACAGAGGGTGGTAATCTACTTCCATTGATTACCACTCTGTCTTCTCCCACTCAACCATCCCTTTTTTGATAGCAGCAACTTTCCCTTAATGCCACACTGCTCCAACGCAACGTGCAACACTGTGCTTGCCACACTGTGCAACAGTATCAAAAGCTTTCCTGAAATCCAAGTGTACTATATCAAAATTATTTTTTGCCTCCAGTTCCTTTGTGACCACATCGTAATAACTGATCATATTGGTCAAACAAGATTTTACTTTAACAAACCCATGCTGTGTCTGAAGTATAACTGCAGCCTTGTGTAGGTAATCCTGCATTACTTCTTTTACCAGTGACCCCTTGTGTATTCTGAAGAGAAATTTAACTAGCAAGTCTAATTACTTGTGATATCCTTTTCCCCTTTGTGAATTGATAATGTATCCCCAATGAACTTCCCCTGAATCCATGGATGCTCTCATAATTATGTCTGAGGGTTAGCATTAGCATTAGTAGAGGCATATGATGCAAGAAAGCAAGCTTATTCAGCATCAGCCAAAAACAAAAAAAAAAAAAACCCCACTCCCATTTCACCCCTCTGTTCGTTCGAAATACCTGTCCAGTTGAGCTTTAAATTTGTTCAGGCTATCAACTTCAACAACAAGTGATGGAAGTCGGTTCCACCAACCAACCACCCGCTGGCCAAAGGCAAATTTCCGCACATCTATCCGACATCCGTCCTTCCTCAATTTGAATTTATGCCCTCTGAGGTGATTATTCTGAGCAAGATGAAGAATCCCATTGGCATTGAGCATGCTCAAACCATTCAAAGCCTTATACACCTCTATCAGATCACCTCGCTGGTGCCTAGTCTCCAGACTCTGTAATTTGCAAAACTTAAGCCTTTCTTCGTAAGAGCAACCCTTTGTTCCATTCACTAATCTTGTTGCCCTTCTCTGTACTCGTTCCAGCAGTTCTACATCCTTCTTGAAATGAGGCCTCCAGACCTGTATACAGTACTCAAGATGTGGCCTAACCATTGCCTTATACAATGGAATAATCACCTCCTTATCCCTGCTAGAAAAATTCCTGTATATCATTGACAAGACACCATGAGCTACTCTTGCAGCTCGTCTGCACTGCTCAGAGAACTTCATATCTGCCTGCTCAATTACCCCCAGGTCCTTTTCATTCTCCACCACTGTCAGTGTAGTACCGCAGAGTTGATACGTTGCTCTGGGGTTACTGTTTCCCATATGTAGTACTTTACATTTTTCAATGTTAAACTTCATTTGCCACCTCTCAGCCCATCTGTTCAACCTTTCCAGATCCTGTTGCAGCAGCATAGCGTCAGTAGTGTCCTTAACGACCCTGCCAACCTTTGTATCATCTGCAAACTTGGACATCAAACTTGATATCCCATCATCAATATCATTCATAAACACCGAAAACAACAACGGACCCAACACTCAACCTTGAGGAACTCCACTAATAACATTAGTCCACGTTGAGCAGTGTCCATTGATTACCACTCTCTGTCTTCTGCCACTCAACCATCCCCTTATCCAAAGCAGCAATTTGCCTCCAATGCCACACTGCTCCAATTTGTGCAGCAGTCTTCCATGTGCAACAGTATCAAAAGCCTTTCTAAGATCCAAATATATAATATCAAAGTTATTCCCTGCATCCAGTTCTTTTGTGACTACATCATAGTATCCAATCAAATTGGTCAGGCAAGACCTGCCCTTAACAAAACCATGCTGCGTCTGAGCTATAACTGAATTCTTGTCTAGATGATTCTGCAGTGCTTCTTTAACCAGTGCCTCCATTAATTTACTTGGAACAGAAGTTAAACTAACAGGTCTATAATTACTTGTGTCAGCCTTTGATCCTCCTTTGTGAATTGGGGTTACATTTGCACATCTCCAATCTATGGGTACCTCCCCTGAGTCCAAAGAAGCTCTCATAATTATGGCTAGGGGTTTGCATACTTCCTTTGCTGCCTCCTTTAATATAACTGGATAGATCCCATCCACCCCAGGTGCCTTTTTTATGTTTATCCTCAACAATCTCTCCTCCACTTTCCTCTCAGTTATTACAAAATCATCCAGCTCACTGCCAATGTTTACTTTACCTACATCATTCTCCTACCTGAATAACTCCTCATGCTTGAATGTAGATGCAAAATACTCGTTTAGATTGTTAGCCACCTGAGCAGGATCCTCAACTGTTGAACCATCAATATCCAGTGGACCAATCTGATTCATCCCTTTCCTTCTCGAGTTCAAATATGTAAAGAACTCTTTTCTGTTTTTCTTTGCATCCTTTGCCAAGAATTTTTCGTAGTCTGCCTTTGCCTGCCTAATCTCCTTTGTGACTTGGTTACAGACCAACTTATATCTATCATAGGCTTCCATGTCACCCATTAATTTGTATGTATCCCATGCATTTTTCTTCTCTGCCACATGTCTCATTAATTCATCTGACAACCATTTAGGCCTAAACCTTGAACAATATTTCTTAGTTGGTATATAAAGCCTGGTAGCCTCCAAGATTAGTTCCTTGAATGCTTCCCATTTTGAGTTTGCTGTTGGTAACATCATCAGTTGGTCCCACTGTATAGAATTTAAATACTGTCTCAGACCATCATAGTCGCCTTTACGAAAACAAAAACCCTTCCGTTTACCTCTGATGGTAGTTACCTCCTTGAGTAAATCCCACTTCAACACACTGTGATCACTGCCACCTAGTGGTTCATTTATCTGCAGATTCTTAATGCATGAAGAATCACTACTGATAATCAGATCAAGAGTATTGCTCCCTCTTGTTGCCTCACGAACATGCTGATGTAGAAAACAATCATCCAATAAATCCACAAAAGCCTTGCTAGTGTGCGAGTGACCAATCCACAAATTCCAGTCAATATCTGGGAAATTAAAATCCCCCATTATAAGACTCTGATTTACTGGCCCACTCTATTTCCCTGTACAATATCTTATTATACTCATCAGAGTCATTAGGCCTATAGCACACTCCTACTCTCAATTTTGATTTCCCTATGCTTATGTCACACCAAACTGACTCGACACTGCCCTGTCCATCGATGTCGACTGGCTTCACTTCCTTGGACTTTGTGTTTCTTAATTAATAGCATAACCCCTCCTCCCCTCCTGTCCTGTCTATCCTTTCTATACACATTGTATTCCCCAAATTCCAGTTCCGCATTACTTATATCTGTGTGACACCACGTCTCTGATATCCCAACAATATCTGCTTTTGATGTTTTGAGCAATACCTCAAATTCATCAAATTTATTTACCAAACTCCTAGCATTGGTGTACACGCAGGTATACATGCACCTGTTTCTATTCTTAGCTACCCTAACACAACCCAGGTGTTTACTTGTACCGCAATGACTACCAGCAGTCTCTGAAATATCCTGCATCTTGTTTTCCAGGCTTCTGCTCATTTCAATAGAAGCAGTGCAAGAATCACTTCCACCTCTGCCAGTGGCTACTGTTAATCTATTAGTCCTTGTATCCCCCCCAACTAGCAGTTTTCCGACCCACCCAACACTGCCTCGACAGCATCAGCAAAAATTCTTGCACCCTTTCTATTTAAGTGTATCCCATCCCTGTAGAAGCAATCTCTCCTGTTAACAAGTACAGTCCAGGCTGAAAAAAATTCTACCCCTTGAGCCCTGCACAATCCCTCCAGGGCCGAATTGATCGACAAGGCTCTTGCTTTGGGTTTGCTTACTTCCTTTGCTACTTCTTTTAATATAATTGGATAGATTGTCTACTCCAGGCACCTTTCTTATATTTAACTTTAACAATTTCTTTTCCAATTTCCTCTCAGTTATTAAGAAGCCTATCTTTTAACTGCCTGTTAGAGTTTGATAAACTTCCTGCTTCCCCTTCCTAAAAGAATTCTTCATGTGTGAATTTAGATGCAAAATACTCATTCACTTTGTCAGTAGCCTGATCAGGCTCATCAACAGTAAAACCATCGATATAGAGTGGACCAATTTGATTCATCCCTTTACCTAAGTAAAAAAAAGTCTGCTGTTTTTTTTTTTTTTTTTCATCGTTTGCCAAAGATTTCTTTTAATCTGCCTTCGCTTACATGATTTCTGTCATGACTTGATTACAGAGTAGTTTGTCTACCATAGGCTTCAGTGTTGCCCGATAATTTATATGCATCCTGCTCACTTTTCTTCTCTGTTGCAAGTTTCATCACTTTGACATCCATTTCGGATTATATCTTAGAGCAGTGGTTTCCAAACTTTGTTACTACGCCCTCTTTTAAAAAAAAAAATCTAATCTTGGCACCCCCCCCTTTTTTTTTCATAAAATAATACAGACACATTTTTAAATGGTAAAAAATGTATTAATACAAAAAATGAAAAAAATTTAATTTTCAGAATAATAACAAGGTTTTACTATATATATATTCATTTTTAAATTAATTTGCTTTTAATGCAATGGATGTGCTTGTTTATTAGCACAAAGATTATCAAATCTAGGTGTCATTGAGGTGAATGCTACTCTTAGCTCTTTTTCTAATCATATACTAAACCCTAGGTCACGGTTGAAAAAAAGCCGTGAATTAGGGTTGAATTTGAAAGTGTCTGCAATTCTACCCAGACACGATAGGAGGGAGTATATGATGAGAGCCTTGTCGATCAATTCGGCCCTGAAATGATTGTGCAAGGCTCAAAGGGTAGAATTTTTTTTCAGCCTGGTCTGTACTTGTTAACAGAAGAGATGGGATACACTTAAATAGAAATGTAAAACACTTAAATATAAATAGATGCTTCTACAGGGATGGGATACACTTAAATAGAAAGGATGCAAGAATATTTGCTGATGCTATCGAGGCAGTGTTAGGTGGGTCGGAAAACTGCTAGCTTGAGGGATACAAGGCAGAGGTGAAAGTGATTCTTGCACTGCTTCTATTAGAATGAGCAGAAGCCTGGAAAACAAATGCAGGATATTGCAGTACAAGTAAACACATGGGTTTTGTTAGGGTAGCTAAGAAAAAGAACAGGTGCATGTATACCTCCGTGTACACCAATGCTAGGAGTTTGGTAAATAAATTTGATGAATTTGAGGTATTGCTCAAAGCATCAAAGGCGGATATTGTTGGGATATCAGAGACGTCGTGTCACACAGATATAAGAAATGCAGAGCTGGAATTTGGGAAGTACAACGTCTACAGAAAGGATAGACAGGATAGGAAGGGAGGAGGGTTATGCTATTAGTTAAGAAACATAAAATTCAAGGAAGTGAAGCCAGTCGACATCGCTGGACAGTGCAGTGTCAAGTCAGTTTGGTGTGACATAAGCATTGGGAGATCAAAATTGAGAGTAGGAGTGTGCTATAGGCCTAATGACTCTGATGAGTATAATAAGAAACTGTACAGGGAAATAGAGTGGGCCAGTAAATCAGAGAGTCTTATAATGGGGAATTTTAATTTCCCAGATATTGACTGAAATTTGTGGGTTGGTCACTCACACAC